>NC_069374.1:1440000-1744600 GCF_021730395.1 Mercenaria mercenaria
GCGGCAGCAGCAGTAGTAGCAGTAGGACTAGTAGTATCAGCAGCAGTAGTAGTAGCAGCAGTAGCAGCAGCAGCAGCAGCAGTAGTAGCAGTAGCAGCAACAGTAGCAGCTGCAGCAACAGAAGCAATAGCAGAAGTAGTAGCAGCAGAAGTACAAGTAGTAGTAGTGACAGCAGCAGCACTAGCAGTAGCAGTAGCAGCTTCACCAACAGAAGCAATAGTAGCTGTAGTAGGAGTAGTAGTAACAGCAGAAGTAGATATAGCTGTACCAGTAGCAGTAGTAGCAACAGTAGCAGTAGCAGTTGCAGCAACAGAAGCAATAGCAGAAGTAGTAGCAGTAGTAGGAGTTGTAGAAGCAACAGAAGTAGTAGTAGTGGCAGCAGCAACAGTAGAAGCAGTAGTAGCAGTATCAGCTGTAGTAGTAGTAGCAATAGATGCAGCAATAATAGTAGCAGTAGTAGTAGTAGTAGTAATAGTAGAAGAAGAAGTGCTTAAAAATGAACCATATATACGGGGATATGCAGCATCTCTACATATACAATTTACAGTGAGCTATATTCAGTGTAAGCTATATACGGTTTTATTGTCAACGAGTACAGCTTACATGTGAGCTATATACCGCGCAAGCTCTAGTGCGCGAAAAATGGAAAGAAATAGCATGTATTTATTAGGGACTTCTTCGACACCACAGAAGCACATTTTTGACCGAATTACTGCTATATAACCACAATACATAACAAAATGGACGTAAATGTCACCGCGTTCACGCGGCGTTCAGCCTAGACTTCCATTCAACATTACAACATTATAGATTCTATGAATATAAACATGTATATATTTAATCACGTTGCTGCTGCTACGTTTCACCTAAAAAAGAAACGAACGATGAACATTTAAGAAGACTGATACTTTACTTGAGCATTTTTCGCTTTCAAATTATACATTTGTATAATTCCCTGCCATAGAGAGAGAAAACCATTTCATGAAACTGTCTCCAATAGCAACCACGTGTAGCAAATATTGTCAAAATGTATATTCTGGAATTAAACTGCTGTTCTTTTCAATTTTCGAGGACGTTTTAACAGGAGAGAAAACAAGTGTTAAAACATCTTTTTATACATGTGAGTTCCTTCCCAAAGCGTAAACGTATTAAGGCCCCAAAACGGATAATTCAAAAGGGAATGACGTGAACATGAAAAAAAAAACGCAGATATTCCCGCGCATTTCATTGGAAGTTTATGATGTTTAGGAACAAAATATTTATTTATCAGTTTTTACGTGTTTTATGCTAGAATAGCGTAAGCGCATGTTCTTTTCGTGTTATACCATCTTTAGAATACCCCTAGCCCTACGGGCTCGGGCATCAACCGTTGAACCAATCCCTCGGGATTCTGCAGATGTTATAATTATGAAAAACATGGGTTATCCCTACAATAAAATGATCTTAACACACTAAAAAGATCTAATTTCCAGTAAGTTCCCCTTTTTAGCTCACTTGAGCACGAAGTACGAAGTGCTCAAAGATGAGCTTTTGTGATCGCCCTGTGTCCGTCGTCGTCCGTCGGCGTCGGCGTCAACAATTTGACTGTTAACACTCTAGAGGTCACAAATTTGAGCCAATCTTAATGAAACTTGGTCAAAATGTTACCCTCAATTAAATCTTGGATGAGTTTGATATTAGGTCATCTTTGTTTAAAAACTGGGTCACCAGGTCAAATCAAAGGAAAAGCTTGTTAACACTCTAGAGGTCACAGTTTTTGTCCAATCTTAATGAAACTTGGATAGAATGTTAATCTTGATGATCTAAAGGTCCAGTTTGAATCTGGGTCATGTGGGTTCAAAAATTAGATCTCCAAGTCAGATCAAAGGAAAAGCTAGTTTACACTTTAGAGGCCACCATTATGACCTTATCTTAATGAAACTTGGTCGGAATGTTAGTCTTGAGGCAGTATAGGTCAAGTTTGAATCTGGGACGGGTGGGGTTAAAAACTAGGTCACTAGGTCAAATCAAAGGAAAAGCTTGTTAACACTCTAGAGGGCACATTTATTATTGTATCTTTATGAAACTTTGTCATAATTTTAATCTTGATAATCTTTAGGTCAAGTTCGAACCTGGGTCATGTCAGGTTAAAAACTAGGTCACCGAGTCAAATCAAAGGTAAAGCTTGTTAACACTGTAGAGGCCACATTTATGTCTTTATCTTTATGAAACTTGGTCAAAATGGTAATCTTGATATTTTCAAGGTCTAGTTTGAATCTGGATCATGTAGGATCAAAAACTAGGTCACCAGGTCAAATCAAAGGAAAAGCTAGTTTACACTGTAGAGGCCGCATTTATGACTATATCTTAATGAAACTTGGTCAGAATGTTAATCTTGATGATCTATAGGTCAAATTCAAATCTGGGTCAGGTGGGGTCAAAAACTAGGTCACTAGGTCAAATCAAAGGAAAAGCTTGTTAACACTCTAGAGGCCACATTTATGACTGTATCTTCATGAAACTTAGTCAGAATGGTAATCTTAATGATTTCAAGGTCCAATTTGAATCTGGGTCATGTCGGGTCAAAAAATAGGTCACTAGGTCAAATTAAAAGAAAAGCTAGTTTACACTTTAGAGGCCACATTTATACCATATCTTAACGAAACTTGGTCAGAATGTTAATCTTGATGGTCTTTAGGTCAATAGGTCAGGTGAGCGATACAGGGCCTTCATGGCCCTCTTGTTTGAATTAGTGGTCTCTGACCTTATATCTCGCGTTAAGGTATTCTAGATATTTCATTAAAGATCGATTCCTTAAATTCAAAAACAATTTAAAATCTTAAACACTACCGTTTCTGTTAAATCCAGTTACTACCAACAATATTGATTTTCGCATTCTTAAGAAAATTACTGATTTAATTCAGTATAATCTATCTCTTAACATTGTTTTAGTTAAAGCACATCTGTTTCACTATGTACAATTTTATATCGAATAAACTATATGTTATATATGTTATATTTAAACGTCTCTGAGACTATTTATCATCTGCACATTTAATTAACTAATGAATACATGATTGCGTTTCTACACCAGTTTATCAGTACCGGTTAGTACATAGTCATAGCTATTGTATCAATGAAGTGCTCGTCCGGCACATCTTGGTAACTCTCGTCTAGGCCGACATCCGGTGTTGGTCGTTTCCATGGATATATTTCTTGTAACTGGTTTCCTTGGTTCATGTTAGTGTCTTCGAATATTGTTTGACCTTTGGCCTCTGCGTCGAGTAATTGTTTTTATTTACGTGGTTACATATGCGCAGTAAGAGAAGCATTCAAATCATTGTAAATACTCGTAAATTATATGATTTTCAATGTCTTTTTCAGGTTCAGTTTCCCTTTATACTTCAAGAGCATACATGTATTTCTGGTGGCTAGGCTACAAACACCATAACATACAGGACATGACGCTTGTTTCTGGCAATTGGACAAAAGAATTTTGCAGGACTATAAACGTATTATACCCAAAAATCTGTGAGAAAAACTACTTGGAATTATTAATTTTCATTACCAGGGACAAATCATACTGTTTTACTTAAATTAGTTGGTAAAGAAATGTCGGACTTTCACTTGTGTATCATATCGCTTTGAGCTCATTTTTCTAACTAAGAAAAGTTTAAATAAGTAAAGTTTTGTATGTAAGTAAGTATTAACTGGAAGGGTTTCAAACAGTCACGCGCGCTGTCAAAAGACAACCTAAAAAAAGTGTTTGATTTGGCTTCATTTTGATGTTAATTGTTAACAATGTTTAAGTGTTATTTTAAGATATTAAGTTTTAAAATGCCTGGAAACGGCCCTGTTGCAAATGAATTTTGTTGTGTTTGACATACCACGGCAAAGAAGTTGCAATCTTTTTATGGAATTGTTTAAATATTAAATGCACTTTGTTCTAAGAAAAAAATATATTGTGAGACATGTTTTTATGTTGTTACCAAAATCACTATTTGTTTGCATAGTCCTTAGCCTTATACTACAACATCTAATATTTTCATGCATAAGTCTTCTTATTAAAGGGAAAATCCCTACTTATCTGATATGGATTGTAGTCTCTGTAGAAACTTATATGTTTCTAGCAGACGACATTAATAATTATACTAGAAAGAACATATTTTTACGAAAACCTTGTTCTCAGCGGACTTTTCATAATTTTGATAAAAAATTAAAACTGTGAACCCTTTTATACGCCCGTATCTGAAAGAGCGGGGAGTATTATGTGAACACCTGTGGTGGGCGGGCGGTCGGCGTCCTAAAGCATGTCCGCTCTCTAAGTCGAACAGTTTTCATCCAAACTTGGTGACAATGTTTGTGGGCATAATATCTCGGCCAAGTTCGATCACCAGCAAAATCGCCCCATGCACTCTTGGGTTATGGCCCTTGAATTACTCGAAATCTGCAAATTTAGCAAGTTGTCCGCCCTCTAAGTCAAACAGTTTTCATGCGATCTTCACCACACTTGGCGACAATGTTTGTGGGCATAATATCTCGGCCAGGTCCGATAACCAGCCAATCGCCTCATGCAGTCTTGGGTTATGGCCCTTGAATTACTCGAAAAACGGCGAATTTAGCCTTGTCCGCTCTTTAAGTGGAACAGTTTTCATGCGATCTTCACCACACTTGACGACAATGTTTGTGGGCATAATATCTCGGCCAGGTCCGATAACCAGCCAATCGCCTCATGCAGTCTTGGGTTATGGCCCTTGAATTACTCGAAAAACTGCGAATTTAGCCTTGTCCCTCTTTAAGTGGAACAGTTTTCATCCGATCTTCACCAAACTTGCAGATAATGTTTGTGGGCATAAAATATCAGCCAAGTTCGATAACCAGCCAAATCACTCTTGGATTATGACCCTTCAATTACTCAAAATCTGCGAATTTAGCCTTGTCCGCTCTCTGAGTCGAACAGTTTTCATCTGATCTTCACCAAACTTGCTGACAATGTTTGTGGGCATAATATCTCGACCAAGTTTGATGACCAGCCAAATCGCCCCAGGCACTCTTGGATTATGGCCCTTGAATTGACAGGCGTATTTTGTGACAGTATCCACTCTTGTTGTTTTATATGATTGTGAAACAGTCTTTGATTAAACAAAAGATGGAAACTTTTCTATGTAGAGACTAGTTGCATTGTAAAATTATTGGAGTTACTTAATGAATGGAATGACTAATTTTTTATCTCTACTTAATTTTTTTTTTAAGTTTCACTTATTTCTACATATTAAACGAATACATGTTGCAAGAGAAACAATCTTTTCATCAACAAAAGTTGGTATTACAAGGAAATGGGACTACAGACTATATAATAAACATAAGCTTACAAATATTACATTACATGTAGGTCTATTTCTATAGGAAGATAATGTTTTCCTTTCTAAATTATAGCAATTACCATGTGTATATATATTTGATAGACTATTGTAGATGTATGGTATGTTCGCCTTATGTAATTTGTATTTAATAATATATATGAACTGTTTTGAGTTTTACCAGTTATGTTTATGTTGATTGCTTGCGAACAGAAGACAAAATAGTATAATGCTGTTTTGATCGTAACCTTTTACAATGACACGTTATTTGCTCACATGAGAGCATAAAATGCTCAAGGTGAGCATTTGTGATCGTCCTGTGCCCGTCGTCATCTGTCGTCAACAACTTTGGCACAATTGCAATGAAACTTGGTCAGAATGATAGCCTTAAAAAATCTCTGACAAGATTTTTACTCTATAATATGAATTATAAACCAAGGTCAAATTCGTAGGAAACAACGTTGAATCTCTAATGGCCACATTTTTATCTTTTTTTATAATGTTCCCAGAATGTTTGCATCTGAATTTCAAATCATAGATAAACCAAATTAAGACAGTACAAGCTATATTTTCTACTTGAATTTCATAAACTGTTTGCTGGAATGTTTGCACTATGAAATGAAAGTCGATTTCAGGTATAGGTCCATGTTTCGGAGAAAAAACGTTCGAACGTTATCAAATCATATAAAGAAAGCATTGTTTTTCATGAAAATATAACAGCATATAAAACATTTATATTATTGTACAAAACCATTGTCAATTTATTCATATATGTATTGAATTCTGGAAAGGGACTACATGAAGGGGCCACCCTTCTGGACAGTCCAGCGCCTTTAAAAACTCACCATTTTTAAAAAGCTGTTACATGTCTTCGTTTTGATGCATTTGCAACATCGTGCGAGTGTTTAAGGATAACATGGTGTAATAGCCATATTTCATATCTTGTAACTGGATGGTAATATTTAAATGAAATTTAGTCATTTTAAAGACATTCAAAATTAAAAACGTTTCACCGAGAGATTTTCGAATTTTATCATTTTTTTGAGGAGATAATCGGTATTGAAGTTAACATTTATGCCTATGGGAAATATATAATTTCTTTGATTATGAGAATCTGCCATGAGCTTGAGTTTCGAGAAAATTTTGCGGTAGAAAGCTGCATTATATGATTCTGATACAAATATCAAAAAGAAATCTAAAATTCCCCGTAGGGAAAAGGAGAGAATTATTTTTTCTAGTTTTCAGGGGAGGTAACTCATGAAAAAGCAAAATTATCAGGGGAGGTAATCTAAAGGAAATTTTTGAGAACTTCTGTCACTATATAACTTGTCAATATGCACCTTATTTCTATCGTTTGACATTTTCAAAGCTTACATTATCAAGTTGTATGTACGCTTTCGGTGAAATTGGGATAGTATTACGGGAAGTCATCCTTAAACTTTATATAACTAGGTAAAACATCGTTTTGACAATTGTTTACATCTATTTCTTTACAAAGGGCATTCTTATTTAAAGGGGGACAACTCATTTAGAATATTTTAAGTATTCAACTGCGTGGAACAGAACAGTAAAACATGTATTGGACAGATAAGTTGTGTGTCAAGATGCTGTTCATTCGCTAAAAAAATCTGTTGTTTTGTGATATACAGCTAAACCTTCAGGACTGGGTTACACGAAATCTTAAACAGGATTGCACTTTCTATTTATCTATGTAATTACTTGATGGATTTGTTTCAAACTTATAATAGTTATTCCACATCATCACCTACATCATATGGCTCAAGGGCTCTCAAACTCTCTTACCAATATTTCATGAATTATTCCCCACCTTTTACTTAGGATTTCAGGTTATAGTTTTGATTTACTTTCAATCTATCTCAGTTATTACTAAACAGATTTGATTCAAACATAATATATTTGATCCACATCATCACCCACATCTTATGACACAAGGTCCATAACTCTAGCAGCAAGTTTTCATGAATTATGCCCCTTTTACTTAGAATTTTATATCGAGAGGCTTTGATTCAAACTAAAAATAGTTGTTCCACATCATCACTCTCACCATATGACACAAGGGTCATAACTCTTGTACCTATGTTTCATGGATTATCTCCCCTTTTAATTTAGACTGAAAGGCAATGTTGTTTTGATGTTAATTTTATCTGCTGGGATTTCTTAAATCATTTAAAGAAATGAAAGAATTTTCAAAATCGAATTAAAAATTGAGAAAGTTATCAGCATTTAAATATTTGGTCAAAATGGCAGCCATTTTGTTTTCATTGCAATAAAATAGCAGATTTATTATATTTCTACTCACATTTTTGAACTGCATTTACTTATTACTGTAATTAACTAAATTGACAATCCATCTTTTATTTCATCATGTCACATTTTAAGGGTTATGACGTTCTATGTGTGTGTTTTTCGCAAGACTTGAGTTTCACTTGAAATGTGTGGTAATTTCTATCTAAAACATACATGATGGCACCATTTACCGGAGGTTGAACCACTATATGCAGCCTGTCTGGGCGTACCAGATGTTTAAAGCACTGGTATTGGCAATAGGGGTAAAGCGACCTCAGGGGTGGGGGTGCGGTCATGGCTGTTTGTTACAATAAGGCTGTAAATATTATCATTGTTCAATTATGATATTGTTGTTATTTTTTATTATGTACAACGCCATTGAAAATATCATTTATAAAAAAGGGGTTTAATCAAATTGTTCAGTTTCAGTTTTGTGATTGCATATGTCATGTTTTGTTATTTTCCTACATATCTGCGATGTGTCACATGTTTAATTGTAAAGCGCCTTTGAACGTATATTACATATGAAAAGGGCGCTCAACAAATCTGGTATAATAATATAATAATAATACTGTAAAATAACTTATTTTTATACGCCCGTATCTGAAAGAGCAGGGAGTATTATGTGAACACCCTTGGCGGGCGGGCAGCAACCAGAAGCATGCCCATACTCTTAGTCAAACAGTTTTCATCCGATCTTTACCAAACTTGCTGACAATGTTTGTGAGCATAATATATCGGCCAAGTTCGATAACCACCCAAATCGCCCCAGGCTCTCTTGAATTGTGGCCCTTGAATTACTCAAAAAACTACCAATGTAACCTTGTGCGCTTTCTTAGTCGAATAGTTTTCATCCGATCTTCACCAAATTGCTGACAATGTGTGTGGGCATAATATCTCTGCCAAGTTCGATAACCACCAAAATCACTCTTGGATTGTGGCCCTTGATTTATTCGAAAAACTGCGAATTTAGCCTTGTCCGCCCTCTAAGTCAGTTTCCATCAAATCTTCACCAGACTTGACGACAATGGTTTTGGGCATAATACTGGTATCTCGGCCAAGTTTGATAGCCACCCAAATGACCCCTGACACTCTTGAATTATGGCCCTTGAACTTACGTAACTGAATATTTCGACAGGTGTATTTTGTTACAGCCTGACACTCTTGTTTTTCTTTGGCATAAAATGTTCACTTCTACAAGACGGAAACCTCGGGCTTATCTCGAAGGTCAAGGTCACACATTGTGGGTCAAAGGTCATTGTAGAATGTAGAGCATGTCCGGGCTGTAACTTTGTCATGCATATTTAAGCAATCCCTTTTATACGCTCGTTTGAAAAACGCGACGTATTATGGAAACGCCCCTGGGGGGCGGGCGGCGTCCACAAACTTTGTCTGGAGAGTATCTTCTTCATGCATTGAGGGATTTTAATGTAACTTGGTACAAATGTTCACCAACATGAGACAGAGTGTCATGCATAAGAACCAGGTCCCAAGGTCTAAGGTCAAGGTCTCACTTAGAGGTCAGAGGTCAGATTCAATAAAGACTTTGTCCGGAGATTTTTTTCTTCATGCATGAAGGGATGTTACTTGGCACAATTATGAGATGGTGTGACATGCGCATAAACCGGGTCCCTAGGTCTAAGGTCAAGGTCACACTTATAGGTCAAAGGATACAAGAACAACAAGCAGATTCAATGAAAGGGTTTGCAGTGAGGAATGGCAAAAAATATATCTGGCCAAAAAGTTAAGAAGCAAATAATTTCATTAGTCAAAATCATTTTAACAGAAAATGAATGTTTGTTTTTTTTTTGTGGGGGGGGGGGGGGGGGGGGGGGGGGCAGCGGGGGTGAGGGTACAAAACTTCACATGTTGATTATAAATATTGATGGAAAATTAAAAATGAACAAAAAAAAAAAATTGGGGGCTGGGGAGGGAGGGGTGGGGTTGGGGAGGATGCATGATCGGGGTGGTGGGCATGACTGAGTGGAGAGTGAGGTGACGGAATGGTACAAAATATTCATGGAAGATTTGGGAAAAAAAATAATCAAAAGGAATGATTTTTTTTTTGGGGGGGGGGGGGGGGGGGGGGGGGTGTGACCGAGGCAACAACTTCACATGTTTATAATAAATGTTCATGGAAAAGAATAAAAGAAGTTTAATGAAATTCTACCAATTGGTTGGTTTGTTATGTACAAGTCTGTGGATTTTTTAACAATTAAAGGGCAGTAACTCTAAGGGAAACTGAATCACCTCCCCCCCCACCCCGCAAAAAAAAAAAATGACGGGCATCATAGTGGTATGCTGGTTCATGTTTATTTCAAGTTTTATGAAATTCTATCGGATAGTTACTGAGAAATTGCTTCAGACAGACATTTTTGGGCATTTTTCATTAAATCAAGGGCAATAACTCTAAGGGAAATTAACCAATCCAAAAGAAACTTGACCGGCATCATCGCAGTATGTTGGTTCATGTTTATTTCAAGTTTCATGAAAAATTCTACCTGCTAGTACTGAGAAATGGCTGCGGATGGACATATTTGGGCATTTTTCAGTAAATAAAGGGCAATAACTCTAAGGAAAATTGACCAATCAAAAAAAAAACTTGACGGGCATCATTGCAGTATGTTGTCCATGTTTATGTCAAGTTTCATGAAATTCTACCTGCTAGTTACTGAGAAATGGCTGCGGACGGACGCACACATGCACGGAATGGACGGACAACGCCATTTCAATACCCCGTCCCGATTTCATCGGCGGGGGATAAAAACTTTGTCCTGAGCATTTCTTCCTAATGCATGGAGGGATTTTAATCTAACTTGGCACAAATGTTCACCACTATGAGTCGGAGTGTCATGCGCAAGAAACAGGTCCCTAGGTTTAACGTCAAGGTCACACTTAGAGGCCAAAGGTGCTGGTGGGCTCGACATTCTGTCCATGGGTATGCAGAAAGTATTTCTAGTATTATATACATCCAACTTTTTGTTTATTATTTTTGTTATCGAACGAAATCTTCAATGTTTATTGACGTTAAAATAGAACTGAGTGAAGTTTTTATATCTGCTATTTTTTAACTATCAGGTCATGCATATTAAATGAAAGTACTGCGGCAACATACAATACAAAAGGTACAATACAGATTTTTTTCTGGCTGTTCATATTAACTTGTGAAATACAAGCGATATATTTGACAGAAGTTTTATAGGTAAATAATAAAAAGTTATATAATTTCATACGTTCTGTTGTATATACTGTAATAAAAGATTGTCGTCTTGTGTATATTGCTTTATTGATGGTGAAAATCGTTTGCTCATTATATTTGCTTTGTTTGTATTAATGATGAAAATGGTATCAAATGGGTGCAGTTTCAGTAGTTGTTATTGAACGAGTTAAGTTGAATGATAGCATTCGAGCACTTGGCGAGCATAATATTGTTTAATCAACTAGTTCTATAACTAAAGGCATTTTTAATCAAAATCTTTTATCACATAAAAGTGAGAAAATACGCTCTACTTTGACTCCAGTATTATAATCCTGGTACTATAAGCAATGAAGACATTAGGTATAATTTGGCAACCCAGTCCTGAGCTTTTAAATAGTGCAAGTATTGACCAGTGTGAAGAAAAAGCATTATGATTATGATAAACTGAATTCTTTCGGTTTGTCGGTAGTGTACAAATTGGTTTTATCTCATCACGGCTGTGCAAAATCACTTTCATAATAAATATTATTACATATTCGTTTCTATTCCCCTCTTAAGTTACACTGGTACCGGAAACGTCAATATTTTTCCATACACTGACGCCTGAATTTCATATCGGGAGCGTGACATAATTCAGTGTGTGTTGTTGCACTATTTTTTTCTGTTTAGTTCAGTATTGTCAGGCTGTTGAACAAATTTATGATATTTACATTATATTTATACGTGTAGATGCTTATGTAATAAAAAGATTATTATCTTTGTATCGGGAAATATGCACTCGTTCTTTAGCGGAAGAATATTGCGCTCCTAGAGTCACGCAGTATTCCGCTGAAGAACTCGCGCATATTTCCAGATACAGAGCTAATAACCTATAATTATAGTTCACGAAGTGTATGTCCATACTTGAATATTTTATTTCATTTTTTATGCCATTAACTTTTTAGCTCACCTGTCACGAAGTGACAAGGTGAGGCTATTGTGACCGCTTGATGTCCGTCGTGCCTTTTCCGTCAACAATTTGTAAAAAAAATCTTCTTCTTGAAAACCACTGGGCAGAATTACACCAAACTTCACAGGAATGATCCTTGGGTGGCCCCCTTTCAAAATTATTCAAATAATTGAATTCCATGCAGAACTCTGGTTGCCATGGCAACCGAAAGGAAAAACTTTAAAAATCATCTTCTCAAAAACTTGAAGCCCTAGAGCTTAGATATTTGGTGTGAAGCATTGCATTGCCTAGTGGACCTCTACTAAGTTTATGCAAATCATGACCCCGGGGTCAAAATTGACCCCGCCTCAGGGGTCACTTGATTTTACATAAGAAAATCTTAAAAAATCTTCTTCTCAAAAACCAGAAGCCCTAGAGCTTAGATATTTGACATGTAGCATTGCCTATGGACCTCTACTAAAATTGTTCAAATCATGACCCTGGGGTCAATTTCCCCGGGGTCAAAATTGACCCCTCCCCAGGGGTCACTTGATTTTACATAGGAAAATCTTAAAAAAAATTCTAAAAATAAACCAGAAGGCCTAGATCTTAGATATTTGACATGTAGCATTGCCTAGTAGACTTTTACAAAATTTATTCAAATCATGAACCCTGGGATCAAATTGACCCCGCCCCATGGGGTTACTTGATTGTACATAGAAAAATCTTCAAAATTTTCTAAAAATAAACCAGAAGGCCAAGAGCTTAGATATTTGACATGTAGCATTGCCTAGTGGACCTCTACAAATTTTTTTCAAATCTTGATAAGTTACTTTAAGAAAATTACAACTATATTTTCTCATAATTCTTTTGATTGATTTTTGCGATATAGGGCCATGATGGCCCTCTTGTTTAATGCATGACCTAGTGTAGATTCTCAGTGTAACACATATTTTGATAAATAATAAATCAAAATTGTGTGAGTAATTTATTGAAATTGCATAAATATACGAATATAATTAAAATATGTCACTGAGTTTTGACTTGTGTTATTACTAAACACATTCCAAGGATTTGGTTACTCTTTATTGTATCCACACATATCCAGCAAGGGTAATATTCGTCTGAACAAGGGCAATATTCATATGAAAAGGGGCTATTTCCTTACATACTAGGACAATATTCATATGTACAAGGGCAATATTCACATGTACAGGGGCAATATTCATATGTACAAGGGCAATACCGGTACTAAATATTCATACATACAAGGGCAATATTCACATGTACAGGGGCAATATTCATATGTACAAGGGCAATACTAAATATTCATACGTACAAGGGCAATATTCATATGTACAAGGGCAATATTCATATGAAAAATGGCTATTTCCTTATGTACTAGGACAATATTCATACGTACAAGGGCAATACTAAATATTCATACGTACAAGGGCAATATTCATATGTACAAGGGCAATATTCATATGTACAGGGGCAATATTCACATGTACAGGGGCAATATTCTTGTGTTCAAAGATAGACGGTTTCACAAAATCTTATTTCTAATTAAGTTGACCTGGACCCGTATTCATAAAGCTTCTCAGGAGAAAACTTAGGAAAATCCTTAACTTTGTAAAATTTCCTAACAACATAGCACAAAAGAAAAGTGTAGACTTTATAAAATTTATTGATATCTTCATTACTATGCCAGACTGTTATGTGACAATATTGTTAGACATTCCAACTATCTCAACGATTGTCCACAAGATTTTTTTGGAACTTTTCCCTTAGTTAGTCCCTTAAGGAAAATTTTCCCTTAGGAGCTTTATGAATACCAGCCCTGAACTTTCTTTAAGGCGAGCTGTCCGTATGGTAATTATTAAATTTTGCAGTAGGGAGTGCAGCGTCGAAGTAAAAGCTATAGATTAATTCATTTGAAAGTCAATAAGATTTTACGACTTAAGAGCGTAACAGAAATTGAAGAGGATAGAATTTTATGATGAAAAAAACCTGTGTCTGAGGCGGGATTCAAGCTCAGGTCGCACGAGTTTGAAGTCCAATGCATTAACCACTGAGCAAAAGCGTCCACTCCCTGACGCAGTTGTCCCAGATTGTTTTATTTCTTTTTTATATTGTTTTATATTTATACTTACAAGCTATGTGTAAGCGGTCCTATCATCTCTCCTCTTCATTTATGAATGACATTTTGGCAAAGGAAGTGCCATTTATGCACTAGATAAGAGTCCATTTCCCGGACAAGTTACCAGTTTGCCATGTTTGTTCAAATTGTACTCCTGTGGACAAAATTGGTCCCGTCCTGGAGTTCACTATATTTACTTAGCCTTAGATTATATAACTAGATCTACTTTAAAAAAGTTTCTTGTCTAAAAGCTCAAGACCTAAACCTTAGTACATAGGATGTACATTGCGTAATACTCTACCTAGTTTGTTTAAATCATGAACGCAACCTGTCAGAGTAGATTTACTACAAAGAAATCAAGTCATGTTGGTTTATGCCCAATGAGATACATCAAATAATTTCTTTATTCTGAAAAAAATAATCCGACGGCCTAACTGAAGGGCCTAACGTTTGTATTCACAGTTTTCTTTATCGTAACTTCTACATCATTATTTTAAAATAGATACCCGAGAAAGCCAGGTCATCATACCGCCTGGCCGCTTACTTCAGGCCGCTTGTCCGCCAAGCCGCAACCTACATTGAATTTATAAAAAACATACAATAAGAACCTCGAATTATATAATTTTATTCAACACGTTTAATAAATTCAAGATGAATATTCAAGTTTGTGAGGAGTTATTATATTGAGCCAGATAAAAATTTACAGTAGCAGAAGTTACGTTAAGCTTGCACGTTACGTTTCCCATTTCTTTGTTTATGCAGACGGCAGCTTACGTATATACAGGCCTGTACCTCCGTAGTCGCCTGCCTGGTGCGTATAATCGAACCACAAGGAATGGGTGTTCAAAACAACGAGGTCAAGCTGATTTTATGACAATTATTAACTGGTTCCCGGCAGATGTAATGACCTGTACACTCATCTGCACCATATACAAAATGGCGGGAAACGTAACATGCGGGTCTTGTGTGACGTCTGCTAGGGTTGTTTACATCCGGCTCAGTATATAGCCCTCGTGATATAATTCCTTCGCATCTGAACTCCAAACAATGATTTATTCAGCGACAAATCACTAAATGAGATACAGAGCTCTAGCTTATTTCTTAAATAAAGCCTGGATTCGGCGTATGGAAATGAAATTCTAACACAATCCGATTCATTTTCCTATTAAACAAAGAAGGCTGAAAACAGTGAATTATTATAGAGTAACTTCGGGTATATTCGACACCTTAAGCATAAAAACGGTGAAGCAATTTTCGTTGCAGAATGATCGGTGCGAACATTTCATGAAAACGAAAGTAGACCTTTTCTGCGTCTTCAGTATAAAACGCTGCCCAGTGTTTGCATCTACATCGTTAATATGATGGATTTTATTCTGATTGTTGTCGTCGTGTAATTTCGACATCTTTCGGGCAAATTCGGCACCCTGATGAATTTTAAAAATATACAAGTTGAACATTAATCATTTTTGTAGAACTACATTAAAAACAGCTAATTTCGCAACAGACATAACACATGGTTTTATGCTGACGAGTAGGCTCTAATTTTTCAGATTTCATAACTCGAGCTATAAAAAGTTAAACAAACAATAATCTTTATTGTTCAGTAGATTATACAAACGCTGGCTAATTGTTTCGGGAAACAATATAAGATATAGCCTCATTATTGAATAATGATGTTTATTTATTCATTCGCTGCTGCCGTCTTTTTTGACATGGTACCATTTTCTACCGTCTGAACGGCGGAAGCAAGTTTTGACAGAGAGTAGCTGCAACATTTCGCATAAATTTGTCTCGACATTTTAATCTGATAGAAGGGTCACAGTTTTGTTACCGAAATATGTGGAGTACTCGGCTATAATTGTTTTAAATAACGATCGATGATATGTTCTTATTGTATGCTGTTCAATATATTACACTTTGCATGAATTTTTATTGTCTATTGATAATTAATTGTCATATATTCATATTGGTCCCAGGTGTAATTATGTGCACGCTAATTAAATGTACAGGTGCTTTTTAATGACGTAATTAGCAACGTCAGCTCAGGTTACATACTCTAAGAATCTGTGTGGACAAAATTAGGAAAGCTTGCATTGGTAAAAAACCGTTTAAACCACTTGTATACCGTAAATATCCTTTAAAGGAGATATAAGTGAATAATTTTGAATAGTATGACGAATTTGCACGACAATGTTATATCTTGTCTACCAAATTTCGTCACCCCCTAGCCAAGGTCATGCTTGGAAACATGGGATACTATTTGTTTCTAAACATCAACATCAAATATAGTTCTGTTTATATTTCGGTTAAATAAAGTCAAAATGCAGTTGTAAGAATAGTTTTACATACCTTAGCTTCGCTGACCATTCTTACAGAAAACTGTAACTGCGGTTTTCGTTCAAAATGAATTTGACTGTCGAAGTTACCCGATGCGCGTATCGGAAAAGGAAAGAGCACCTGTGTGATCAAAATGTTCTCATGATGTCATACATAAATATGACGTCATATAAATAACCTAAGAAGAATTATTCTAGGACATTATGGGTTTTTCCACACGGATATTAATTCAAGGTGTCGAATATACACGACTGTCGAATTTATCCGAAGTTACTCTACATTCTAACACGATCCGATTCATTTTCCTATTAAACAAAGAAGACTGAAAACAGTGAATTATTTCACAACAATTCACTGTTCTGACGTCACAATTATTACGTCACAGCGTCAAACAGCATAGCGGCACGTTGGAAAAGAAACCGATTGAAAACGGGCAAATATTCAATTTATGCCGTCAAGGATGTACTTTATTATCCTTGGTAACTTGTTAGAATCGAAATAATATATCTTATTTAGTGATTTGCTCTTGAATAAAATCATTGTTTGTCATTCAGATGCGTATTATTATATCACTCGGCCTCCTCGTGATATAATTCCTTCGCATCTGAACTCCAAACATGTTAGATAATTCAAATATAATGTCTTAAAATTAGCTTGAAAAGTGCGATTCACTTCAGTCATGGACAAATATCATAAGCACATGAACATTATACATTTATTTTCACCACATTATAGGCCATGCATTTATTTACAACTAAGAGCTAGAATCTACATTGTAGAAAAATTTCTATTTGCGAAGTGTAAATTTCTCCAAGTCTCTCATGCGTGAGGTCCAAATTTTTCAAATCAGTCAAGCAAAAAGTCAAGCACGCGACCCTACATTTTTATTTGCTGAATTTTCTAGGTATATTCAGAAGTTTTGAAAAATCAGGGTTTAATCAAATTCTATGTTGTAGTAAAAATATTGATCCGAACGTGCAGCACTACCTGAATAACGTACAGTTGACCTCGACACTACAATAACACGAGGCTATTGCGCGATATTAATGAGGTTCTGCTGACCGCGACAGCACTACAACACAATGCGATAACACAACACGATGCGACAGCTTGAAAAAAATGACGTCATAACACGATGTTAATGTCCTTCTATCGCATTTGCAGTTGCACTGTGTAGTTGTCCTGTCACATTGTGTTATCGTGCTGTGGCATCGTGTTGTCGTGATGTTGCATCTTGTTATCGTAGTATCGAACTTACCTCTGCAGGGGTAGACAGTACGACAGTGCGGTGTCCCTGTCGGAACATTTGTACTAACAACTAAATGCTGCCTAAATATCAACAAGAACACTTCGGGACAGCTCTTCATTAATTGTACATAAAATAAATTTATTAATAATATCTTTAAATTTCTGCACTGAATATGACATCATTTTCGAATTAATGTTCTCTGTTGGCAGCATTGGAAGCGATTTTCGGACACGCAAAATAGCCCTTGACTTGGATATCTTTTTATTTTTGCATAAAGACTACTTTTTTACTGGATCCTCCCATGTATCAATGGGAGAACAAGGCAATTCACGTGCTGTTAAGGTTATAACACACTAAATAGTTGTTGTTCCTTATTCTATATAAAATTGACCTATTTCCAATGGCCGCAGCACACATCAGGACCCATTTTAAATGTCTGTAACGGTTACCTACATTTTCTTGAAGAGTATTGTTAATGCTAAATAAAAATCAAAAGAAAAGTGGGGGTCATGTCTGATGCAAGAAAAATAATTTCAGTCAAACACACAAACTGCAAAATCAGCTAAAAAATGAGACCCCAAATTACACTGGTGGTGTATGATTTAAGTTTCCATGAAAAATTTTGTCATGTTGTTATTTCATTATGAAAATGCTACCTACATGTCAAGCATAGATCTGTCATGTGATTTTAGCAAAAAAATTGCAAAGAAAATAAGGAAAATAGCTCTACAGAGCAAAAAAACTGAGAACTATTTGTATCCGCCATTATGCGACTACCATTTTTTTTCGCGCCATTTTTCTATTTAGTGTCTGTATGCCTTAATACACATTTTTGAAATGCTTTTCCAGGGACGGACATATATCCTTGAGCAGACAGAAAATCATTATCTGTCACCTGTGTCTTGTTTCTTCCATAATGACCTTTTTGTAGCCAAAAAAAACAAAAACAACAACAACAAAAAACGCAATCTAATCCTTAGTATGTTTTGCTGCATCAGTTAACAACCCAAAACGCACTGCCTCAAACATTGTACTTACTCGCTTCTCCCCTAATTCATTCCATTTTTTAACAGCATCATGTCATGTTTTTTTATGAAATAATATAGCGACAGCACACGTGTATGAACGTCTGCAGAAGCCCTTTGGATACGTTGTGACCTCGACCATCGGTCTCCGTCACATACTTTCAAGCTGCTTAATGCAGACGTTAATACACACAACGTGTATTATCCCTAAATTATAGTTAGGAGTGGGGTGGGGGGTATTTCAGTATCTTGGTTCATGTAATTTTGTTTTCGTTTATTACAAAATTTCGTTAACAGACCAGCTTTTTTTACTCATGGTTCTGACTATAAGTAGATCGAGTTACCAAACATATTTTTACTATATTTTTCTCATTTTATTTGCAACTTTTTAGCTTACTCAATGTCATTTTAGGCCTAACTAAACTAAAGGAACCAGCGTGGGAGCCATCTGGTCTAGTCGTGTAATGGTTACATTCTACCAATTCAATTCCTTATTTATTTCATATTAATAACAAAACATTCAGACCTCATTTTCAGCACTTTAGAGCATTTCAATGATATGAAAACCATATATGATCATTTAGTATAACATGTCTTCTTATCAAAAATAGAAAAATATTGACATGTTATGTTGAATATAAGAAAAATAATCTGTTCTGATAAACATCACCCTCTAAAAATGCCCCCATGAAAACAGCCGTTTAGCAGTTATGCGCAGGTAGACATTTTTCGCAAAGAATAAAACTTATTCCAAGAAATTTACAATGAAAATGGTCTAGATCTATTCTCAATACTATAAGCAATAAACAGAAGCCAAAAATTTAACTGTCACCTCCTCATGTCACTCATTATACCAGATTTCATCCATAGCATGGAACTACATTTTGGACTACTTCACATGTAACACTGAATAGTCACTTCCGGTTTGGTGTAATCCGTCCTAATGGCTGCCAGGTATTTGAACACTAATTTTTCACTTGGCATGGCAACAGAGGTCTAAATTGAAGCTAGTTTCTGTTTAAATCTCATTGTGGATGTATTTTTGACATTTTGGTAGGAAAAATGGGAGAGCAGGTCGTATTTGGTGAAGTCAAGCTCAATTTTAGTATGAGTAGTACTTCCAGGTCACAGCAGAGTGATTTTGATGTCAGTTTACAGTAAGCAAATGTGACCATAGAAATCTCTCTTAGAAGATATATGACACATACTTTTCTCTTCATTTTATATCAGATTTATCATAACTCTTTAAAATGAGGTAAGGATTTGTTCTCTGAAATGGGTCTAGCTATGTTTGGTAGCTCTTTAAAAAAGGTCAGTTTTATATAGAATATATAGGAAAAACTATTTACCTTATTGTGACCTATAAGAAAATGTGTGCAAAATTGAGATTTGTCCAGATATTGATATAAATGAACTAGTTTGGTCAGATTTTGGTAAAAAATGAGCATTTCATTGACATTTTGCTGCAAAAATTGATAAAAACCCAAAAAATCACATTTTCACTGTGTTGGGTGTATTTTTTTTTAAAAAAATGCACATTTACACTCTAAATTTTGCCCATCTATACCTTTCAGAGGGGACATTTGGTATATTTCAAAGTGTTAGTGTGTAATTTGCTTGCAAATTATGGTGAAAATTTATGAAATAGGGCAAAAACCAGCTCTGGCTAGAAGAACTGGTTAAAAATTATGTCGCGACATCAATTTTGAAGGAAAATTGGCGCAGGGACCCGCATTACTGAAAATGCCATAAAACCTGGAAAACTGATTTAATCAAGCTGAAACTTGGTATTTTTCATGCAGATATGATACTAGTACTATACAAATGAAATTGAGACTATTACAGAAAAACAGTTTTTCTTATAGGCCTAACTAAACTAAAGGAACCAGCGTGGGAGCCGTCTGGTCTAGTCGCGTAATGGCTGCCAGGTATCTGAACACTAATTTTTCACTTGGCATGGCAACAGAGGTCTAAATTGAAGCTAGTTTCTGTTTAAATTTCATTGTGGATGTATTTTTGACATTTTGGTAGGAAAAATGGGAGAGCAGGTTGTATTTGGTGAAGTCAAGCTCAATTTTAGTACGAGTAGTACTTCCAGGTCACAGCAGTGTGATTTTGATGTCAGTTTACAGTAAGCAAATGTGACCATAGAAATCTCTCTTAGAAGATATATGACCCCTCTTTTCTCTTCATTTTATATCAGGTTTATCATAACTCTTTAAAATGAGGTAAGGATTTGTTCTCTGAAATGGGTCTAGCTATGTTTGGTAGCTCTTTAAAAAGGTCAGTTTTATATACTAATAAACTTTGATAATGTGGCAGCTGACCTGAATACAATCGACACTGTTTATTGTCCAATACAGGTAAATCCAATAATTGCTTTGCAATAGATCTATGTAGGATTATCTTCGAACACCCCTGGACTTATTCGACTCAACTGCCACATTATCAAAGTTTATTAGTAGAATATATAGGGAAAACTATTTACCTTATTGTGACCTATATTTAGGATCACTGAAGGGAAGTCACTCAGTAATAGTACAAAGCCAGGTAAGGCAACATGAGTTGTCTCCCTTACTAAAACCGTTTTAACATAAGTCAGCGTTATCAATGAAAAGAACTTGTACTGTGAAATCACTAATTTTTGCAGTTGTGTCAATCCACAAATTTACTCCCAACAAAACAGTAAAATTCCAACTTATCTTATAATTTAAAGATCAGAATTCACAAACTTATATTCCAACGGCAAAGTAGCTGTACTTATGCAAAACCACGAAATTTTGTCCTCATGAAATTGAAACGATTTCACATTATCACTGAAAATTGCATTGGATATACAAATTTAAAGCAGAACAAACCAAAAAAAAACACTAACAAAATTTGGTAAATCATAAAGTTCTCACTATTTCTTGATGTCGTAAAGCCATAATTACCAGTCACATTGTTAAAATACATTAAAATTACAACATTTTTACAGTAAATCATACATCACTTGTCCATTTTGCTGCTTGGTCATTTAGTTAGCTAACTGACTTGCCTCCATTCAAAGGTAAAACTGGTACGTTCATTTAGAAACTGTGTCCGTAATCAGACTGATATTCCAGTAACTTGGCACCTTTTTACTGTCATAGCAAACCTAGATTCCTATGATTTAACACGTCAGTATAACACTGTTACCCATAAAACCAACTTAAAAGTCTTAAAAAGTTAAAATTAGCAATAAAATTTTCCCTTCTCCAAAACACGTCTACAACCACCGCTGTCTCATTTTGGTCAATCCTATCGTTCAATGCAGCAATGTAAATAATTTAGGGCTAGCGCTGGAATGGGCATTTTGAGCCAAATGCTCAAGATGCTAATTTTGGCTCAAGAAAATTCAGATATGGCTCAAACTCTAAAAAAACCCCCTACTTTAAGAATTAAAACCCGGTCAATTTTTATGCCCCCGAAGGGAGGCATATAGTTTTTGAACCGTCTGTCAGTCTGTCCGCAATTTTCGTGTCCGGTCCATATCTTTGTCATCGATGGATGGATTTTCAAATAACTTGGCATGAATGTGTACCACAGTAAGACGACGTGTCGCGCGCAAGACCCAGGTCCTTAGCTCAAAGGTCAAGGTCACATTTAAAGACGTTAAAGGTCGTATTTCATGATAGTGCATTGATGGGCGTGTCCGGTCCATATCTTTGTCATTCATGCATGGATTTTAAAATTATTGGGCATGAATGTGTACCACAGTAAGACGACGTGTCGCGCGCAAGACCCAGGTCCGTAGGTCAAAGGTCCTAAACTCTTAACATCGGCCATAACTATTCATTCAAAGTGCCATCGGGGGCATGCGTCATCCTATGGAGACAGCTCTTGTTATATAATGTTATTTTGGACCAAAGAGTGCCAAGACACTTGAAGACAGACTGTGACAAAGCATGCAATAAACAAGAGGCACAGTCCATGGTCCATTAACACCATCAAGTGCGCTTGGGGTAATTGAAAGCATCTCTCGCAGTTTGTTTAGCTAAATTGGTACTGATTAATGAATACATGTATACATGGATCAAAGGTGTTTGTTTGTGGCACATGCCATGATTGAATTTCCTTGATTGAATAATGGGCCATCTTTTATTATCTCATCAAAAGACAAGATTAAAGAATGTTGTAAGGTAAGTGTGTTTGATCTTTATTGTTTAAAAAAGTTTAATTGAATAAAATTATTTCAAATGAGTAATGTATGCCAAGTCATTTGAAACTCCCTTGAAGGATGGTAGGGTTATGGACCGGACACGAAACAGACCTGTTAACCTTTAACCTCTAAATGTGACCTTGACCTTGGAGCTAGGGGTCTGGGTCTTGCCCAGGACGCGTCGTCTCATTATGGTGAGCATTTATTTATGCAAAGTTATTTCAAAATCCATTTATGTATGGCAGAGTTACAGCCAAGTCAAGAATTAACACGGACGCACAGACAGTGCGATTTAAATATGCCCACCTTCAGGGGCATAAAAATAAAACAGCAAAAATTTATAGAAACTATCGGGAACTGTGAGTTATGCACACTTTCTACATCTAAACATTCTTGAATCTTTGATATTACTGTCACAGTCATGTTTTTCTTTCATTTTGAAAATAAGAATGAATATAAGATTGTGCTTAAAAGGTATTGTTGCTGTTGTCACCAGTCTGGAATGTAAACAAAGATGTTTTTCAACCATATGAGAGAATAATCATAAATCTGGTATAATAAAAATAATAATAATAATAAAATCACTTTTTATCATGAACATGTTTTATTTCATTTTGTTAGTAATACTAAAATAGCCATATTTCACATACTGTTTGATGAAAATAATAACCAGATTTGTGAAAGAAACTCAACTATTTTCCTAATGTACATACTTTCATACTTGGTGACACAATTTATTAAAGTATACCCAAGCTAGTAAGCATTTTAATAAACACGAATTTACATGAACAACAAAAATTCATTCAAATGTTTTATCTATAATAAAACAGTATTTAAATGCCTTAATTATAGAACCAGTATATAATTGTAGCACCCCTAAAGTAACTGTGTAAAAGCAATTAACTTCTTACAGACAGGAGTTACATAAAAACAGCTTACAAATACACGTAATATTGTCACGCTTTATTCTAATATATAACCCTACAAGTAAAACCTAATACTAATCTATTACCCTAAAAAATAAACCCTTTTCAACCTTAAAAGAAAACAAAAACACATTCTGTATAAACTTAAAATACATTCACGAAATACAATTTCACAAAACAATTTTACCAATATTCAGTTACTTCCGCTGAACAGAGATACCCGATAAAATGTCATTCAGACAATCACAATTCAGACAAAGTATTATGTTGTTTTCAAAATTTTCTATCATCATTTACATAAATATTAAATATATGACTATCCAAAAAGTACGGATGTGCAGGCAAACTGTTCACTCGAACTTGGATAATTTGAATACCACCCTATACTCAAACTCATTGTCAGTTCCCAGCACAATCCCTGCATTGTGTATATTGTTCAATGACTGGAACTTCCGATAACTCAAACAAATTTTGACAATCCCGACGAGTTTGAGTTTGACAGTAAGTACAAATGGACAAGAGAATATATATCTAGACCCTGTGCAACTGTAAGTAACAAAGTTTTCCAATGGTGCTTCATTTACAGGTTCTACGGTATTGTTAAAGCTGGACATAACTTAGAGTTTGATCAACCTAAATCCATAACAGGGTTTTATCATGAATTTTGGTTTATTTTGCAAACATCCAAATAGACACTATTCAACATTCTAATGGTAGTACCTAAAAACAGTAGGTGGACCTTTGGAATTTCTAAAATATATTCAATAATGTCAATTTTATGGCTAAAAAATGTATTTTTCACATTGCAAAGTCAGGCAAAATTATGATTTTGAAAAGACAACTTTTTTCTAGACTTTTTTCAATTATATTACATGGAACATTCTTTTTATACTTTATACAAATGTACTAAGATATCCTGAAAGAATTATAACAATACAGTCACAAATAAATTCAAAATTGATTTAAATGAAGAAAATGTGCCCATCAAAACAACTAATCGAAATATTTTGAAAAATTAAACACTACCTTCATAGTTCTTTAGAATGAAATAATTATGAAATCAATGGCATTGTCTTCTAATTAAAATTATCGACAAGGAAAATCCTTTTCATGGAAGAGGTGAATCAGATGTTAAAATTATACCTTTTTCATTGGCAAAAATATCTAACCCCCTTCAATAGCATATAAACAGAAAATAAAATCTAGTTTTAAATAAATACAGCACATTATTTTAAAACTACAATACACAAACTGTAATGTAGTCTCTACACAGCATATATGTCATGGCAGTACAACTATTTCCTCTGAACACAAAATATATAACACAAACTAAATGCACAAATGTATGTGACACAGTTAATAAAAAACATGTAACATTTTAAAAGAAAAAAAATCATAAAAATATCAAAACAAAACATACCTAACTAGAACTGTCACAGGAGTGACTCATACCCCCACCATACGGTCTTGTCACAGAAGAATGGCAACCATAAGAAATCTTAAAAATACTTTGGAGTACTTCATCCTGGGCTTCCACATATAAGTAATACTAGTATAGTAATACTAGTAAATATAAAAAATCTCTAATATTAGAGATACACTAAAAGTGAATATAAAAAAATGTCTTACCAACCCATGTTATCACAGAAAAATGTATTTACTTTTTACATAGGACTTATAATAATAAAGTTAAAATATTGAAAATCTAAAAATAGGGGAAGAAACTCAGTACAAAAGTTAAAAAAAGGTTACTTCCCTTTGGCTCCAAGCCAATCAGAATGAGATATAGTGAAAATACATCAGAATTAACCTTAAATTCTAGGTAAAAGGGGACACAATTCAAGAAAAATTGGTGTCAGAGTTATGCACCTTGTGTCACATGATGTGGGTGATGAGGTGGAACATCTGTTTTAAATCTGAATCACATCCATTCAGTAGTAACTGAGATATAGTGAAAATACATCAAAATTAACCTTAAATTCTAAGTAAAAAGGGGACATAATTCATGAAAAATTGGTGTCAGAGTTATGCACCTTGTGTCACATGATGTGGTTGATGAGTAGGAACAACTATTTTAAGTTTGAATCAAATCCATTTTGTAACAAGGCAGTCTGAAAGACAGCTAAATCCCCCACCACTGCTATGGATAGTGAAAGGGTAAACCTTTGACTTAAGCTGTGACCTTGACCTTGAACTGACATGGCTGACTCATGAATTCTGCACAACGTCTTGATGAGGTGATCATTTGACCAAAGTTTCATGAAAATCCTTCAAGGGGTTTAGGAGATACAGAGCTGAAACCTTTGACCTTCAGTTGTGACCTTGACCTTGAGTTGACATGGCTGACTCATGAGTTCTTGATGAGGTGATCATTTGACCCAAGTTTGATGAAAATCCTTCAAGGGGTTAAGGAGATACAGAGTGGACACCAAATGGAAGGCTCAAACCTTCGACCCATAGTTGTGACCTTGACCTTGAGCTGGCATGGTTGACTCATAATTTCTGCACATCATTCTGATGAGGTAATCATTTGACCCAAGTTTTATAAAATTCCTTCAAGGGGTTTAGGAGATATAGAGCGGACACGAAATGGAAGGCTCAAACCTTTGACCTTCAGCTGTGACCTTGACCTTGAGCCGACATGGCTGACTCATAAGTTCTGCACATCGCCTTGATGAGGTGATCGTTTGACCCAAGTTTGATGAAAATCCTTCAAGGGGTTTAGGAGATATAGAGCGGACACAAAATGGAAGGCTCAAACCTTTGACCCTAAGTTGTGACCTTGACCTTGAGCTGGCATGACTGACTCATAGATTCTGCACATCGTCTTGATGAGGTGATCATTTGACCCAAGTTTTATAAAATTCCTTCAAGGGGTTAAGAGATATAGAGCGGACACAAAATGGAAGGCTCAAACCTTTGACCTTGAGTTGTGACCTTGACCTTGAGCCAGCATGGCTGACTCATGGGTTCTGCATATCGTCTTGATGAGGTGATCATTTGACCGAAGTTTTATAAAACTCCTTCAAGGGGTTTAGGAGATATAGAGCGGACACAAAATGGCAGGCTCAAACCTTTGACCTTGAGTTGTGACCTTGACCTTGAACCGACAAGGCTGACTCATGGGTTCTGCACATCGTCTTGATGAGGTGATCATTTGACCCAAGTTTCATGAAAATCCTTCAAGGGGTTTAGGAGATATGGACCGGACACGATTTTGTTACGGACGGAAGGACGGACGCAGACCATTCCTATAATCCCTCTGCCACGACGGGGGATTAATAACTGAGATATAGTGAAAATACATCAAAATCAACCTTAAATTTACAGTAAAAGGGGACATAATTCATAAAAGATTTATGTCAGAGTTAAGCACCTTATGTCACATGATGTGGGTGATGAGGTGGAACAACTATTTTAAGTTTGAATCAAATCCATTTAGTAATAACTGAGATATAGTGAAAATACAACAAAATTAACCTTAAATTCCAAGTAAAAGGGGGCATAATTCATGAAAACTTGGTGTCAGATTTATGCACCTTGTGTCACATGATGTGGGTGATGAGGTGGAACATCTATTTTAAGTTTGAATCAAATCCATTCAGTAGTAACGGAGATACAGTGAAAATACATCAAAATCAACCTTAAATTCTAAGTAAAAAGGGGCATAATTCATTAAAAATTGGTGTCAGAGTTATGCACCTTGTGTCACATGATGTGGGTGATGAGGTGGAACACCTATTTTAAGTTTCAATCAAATCCATTTAGTAATAACTGAGATATAGTGAAAATACAACAAAATTAACCTTAAATTCTAAGTAAAAGGGGACATAATTCATGAAAACTTGGTGTCAGAGTTATGCACCTTGTATCTTATGATGTGGGTGATAAGGTGGAACATGTATTTTTTAGTTTGAATCAAATCCATTTGGTAATAACTGAGATAATAGATTTCGGGACGCGACGGGACGGGACGGGACGCGACAAAACTGACTCCTGTGTACCCCCCTCAAACATGTTTGGTGGGGGTATAAATATACTGAATAAATTACCCTCAAAGCATAAATAGCAAGATATGTGAGATCAGTTGGATGAATCAATGTTTGAGTACCAAGGGTATACAACTGAGGCTAGAAACCAGTCTTGTGATGCATGTTTGCCATAATAAGTCGTTTTTTTGTTTTGTTTTTGGGGTTTAACGCCGTTTTTCAACAGTATTTCAGTCATGTAACGGCGGGCAGTTAACCTAACCAGTGTTCCTGGATTCTATACCAGTACTAACCTGTTCTCCGCAAGTAACTGCCAACTTCCTCACATGAATCATAGGTGGAGGACTAAGGATTTCAGACACAATGTATTTTATTAAATTGTCACGGAGAACCTACGCCCCGCCCGGGGATCGAACTCGCAACCCTGCGGTCTGTAGACCGATGCTCTCCTTACTGAGTTTTTGCCATAATAACATCAGACCTTAATAACCTTAGAACCTGGTACTTTCTACTGGAATGAATAAAGCTTTCATTTTACAAATGGATTTCTTTGTCTGAAATTTAATAACAACCTTTGTTATAAATTATAATAGACGTAGACTTATATAGCCATTAAAGGGACTAAGCCACACATTTTAAGCAAAAAAAAAAAGAGAAAGAATTCTCGATTTCTCTCAAAAATCCATAGAAGGCGAGTACTCTGAAAGTGACTAGTAGTACAAACTTACTGACATATGAATTTTGCAAGATATTCCTTAATTATATAAATAAGCAAAAATATTGTGCAGAAACTAGTAAACCATTGCAACGATTTTGAAAGAATGCAGAAAATTTGCATTCTTCTTGCATTTTTACCAATATCTAACTTTTTTTTTATCACACTTTTTTCAGTGTCATATATACATTCTGGAATAAACTTGGTGGAAATAAACATGCTGAAAAATTTCACCCAGACTGTGGGCAAGTAGCTTTAAGCTAGAAAAATAGCACAGAACAAATGGAAGTCGCATACATCTCAAGGTAGTTCCATGCTTATTCATCAAGAAATGATTGTTGTAAATAATTTATCAAGGAAACTTAGGTACTCTTCCACCACTACCATTTGGTGAGTGTTTATTCGGCTTATTATTTTTCCTTTCACAAAACATGTCTTTGCACTTTTGTTCTGATTATGTGTAAGCACCAACAGTGTTCTTAAAAAAAACTAACAGACAGTTTTAACAAGAGCTGTTGGAGGACAGCAATTCAACAGCCTTTTCAATTGAACGTATATAAAAGTGGGTACTGAGATACCACTTTACGTACAAAAATTTAAACAACAAGGCAGTCTGAAAGACAGCTAAATCCCCCACCACTGCTATGGATAGTGAAATGGTAAACCCTTGACCATTGGCTGTAACCTAGACCTTGAACTGACATGGCTGAGTCATGAATTCTGCACAACGCCTTGATGAGGTGATCATTTGACCCAAGTTTCATGAAAATCTTCAAGGGGTTTAGGAGATACAGAGCGCAAACCTTTGACCTTGAGTTGTGACCTTGACCTTAAATTAACATGGCTGATTAATGAGTTCTTGATAGGTGGTAATTTGACCAAAGTTTGATAAAAATCCTTCAAGGGGTTTAGGGATATAGAGTGGACACAAAATGGAAGGCTCAAACTTTTGACCTTAAGTTGTGACCTTGACCTTGAGCCGGGACGACTGACACATAAGTTCTGCACATTGTTTTGATGAGCTGATAATTTGACCCAAATTTTAAAAAATTCCTTTAAGGGATTTAGGAGATAGAGAGCGGAAACAAAATGGAAGGCTATAGACTTTTGGCTTTGAGTTGTGACCTTGACCCAGCATGGCTGACTCATGAGTTCTGCACATCACCTTGATGAGGTCATCATTTGACCCAAGTTTCATATGAATTCCTCAAGGGAATTAGGAGATACAGAGCAGACACAAAATGGAAGGCTCAAACGTTTGACCTTCAGTTGTGACCATGACCTTGAGCCGGCATGGCTGACTTATAAGTTCTGCACATCGCCTTGATGAGGTCATCATTTGACCCAAGTTTCATATGAATTCCTCAAGGGAATTAGGAGATACAGAGCAGACACAAAATAGAAGGCTCAAATCTTTGACCTTCAGTTGTGACCTTGACCTTGAGCTGGCATGGCTGACTCATAAGTTCTGCACATTGCCTTGATGAGGTGATTATTTGACGCAAATTTGATTAAAATCCTTCAAGGGTTTTAGGAGATAGAGAGCGGACAAAAAATCAAAGGCTCGAACATTTCATTGTAAGTTGTGACCTTGACCTTGAGCCGGCATGGCTGACTCATGGGTTTTGCACATCGTCTTGATATGGTGATAATTTGACCCAAGTTTTATAAAATTCCTTCAAGGGGTTTAGGAGATATAGAGCAGACACAAAATGGAAGGCTCAAACATTTGACCTGCAGTTGTGACCTTGACCTAGAGCCGACCAGGCTGACTCATGGGTTCTGCACATCGTCTTGATAAGGTGATCATTTGACTCAAGTTTCATGAAAATCCTTTAAGAGGTTTAGGAAATATAGAGCGGACACGAAAGTGTTAGGGACAGACGGGGACCATTCCTATAAACCCCCACCACTTGTGGCAGGGGATTAAAAACTGCTATGTAGAAAAAGGAGCGTAATTTTGTAAAAATGCGAAGTAGAGTTATGGCACCTGCACACTGCATGTCAGACTGTGACAGAACAAATGTATGAAGTTTCCATCCATTCTCATAAGTGTGTACTGAGATACCAGCTTATATACAAAAAGTTAATAAAAATTCAAACAAAACAAAAAAAGTCGAAAAAAGTGGCATAATTCTGTAAAAGCGCATAATAGTCATACTGAGGAATATTCCTCCAGCCAATAATCGATAGCGGTCAGATTTTCTACATAGAATTAAGAAGGGCATGCACACATTTTATTTAATATTAGGTGCAAAAATATTACCAAAGTTCAATATTTGATTCATCACACGATATTTACAAATTAAATTTTATCTTTATTTATGATTTTGTTCCTAACATGATGTTTAATGCCATCATTTCGTCATTTTTTCCATTCTATTTTCCATATAAAATGTGTAAAAATCTCAAACCGGTGTTTGTTTAAAGCTTTTTTTTTTGTATAAAACCATTTATATGAAAGCTTTTATGAAAGCTTAGGTGCAAATGATTTCCTACTCTTAATGAATTTATCTCCTGAATGCTATTTATTTCATTTTTGTAAAATAAAAATTTGACATGTTCTCAGACTGTTAATTTCCACTGATTTTGAAGAAAAATTAACTTCAGTGCGAAGTTGTTGTTGTAGTGTCGTATGCTGACGATATATTAATGCCGCACATGCGGTATCGTGATCAAAAGGTTAAAGTAAATGATTTAATCAGTTTAGTTATAATTCCTTTTGTGTTAATATCACAAGTTTTACAACATAAGAAATTCATTTAAGTATTGCAATTAATAGCTTAGCTTTAAAAAGAAGGAGATGCGCATTTCTTCTTTTGTTGTTGTTCTCACCTTATTTAATTTATTTTAAATATCAGTGTCAATTATGCCACAAGAAAGTTTTCTATCGGCCATACAATGCTAAAAGGTTTATCTGGAGAAGAAAAAGTGAGGAATGCAAGGTATTTACATATAAAATTTTGAATAAATTTATTTTTAGTTTTTAGATAATAAATTGCCAAAACTACGCAGCACAGCATTACCAAATAAAGACAAATGAAACAAGAGCTGTCAATGGGCAGCATGCTCGACTATTCTCAGTGCTTCATAGTATAATATAAGCTATAAGTAAAACTTTAACATTACAATAAGTATATTCTAAGTCAAAAAGGGGCCATAATTCAGTCAAAATGCTTGATAGAGTTGCCTCCTCCTGTTTACAGACTGGGGTCATGATGGTAAACAAGCATGAATTCTGAAGATAAAATTATAAAACAAGCAAACAGCAAAATATCAAAGCAATATCTCAATTGTCTTTAAAAATATTTGTGTGACGCTCGCGCTAATGCTAACACATATAATACGTATGTTTTCATGATATCAACTAACTTTTTATGAAATGAGAAAGAAATGATCTTTTTTTTTTTTTGTGAGGAAATATAATTTTACTTTTGTGAAACTTTAAACTAATTTCATGATTTTCTTTTCAGTTATCATGAAAATTGTATTTTTTTCTTTACCTCATTATGAAACTTTCATAATTGATTGTACATGTTTAATTTAAAATAATTTTACATGAATGTCATTTCTTAATTAATGAAGCTGATAGAAATTGTTGATCAAACACGCATATATATTTGTTTAATTGGCCCCTAATTACCACTAAATAAGGAGCTTTAAAACAACACAGACATAGTACAACACTGGTAAGGCTATAAATGTGTTTTGAATATAATTATGATGCCATTTTACTTTTTCGAATCATTTTTTATTATTATTTTGCAACAGTCTGGTGAAATTTGTGAAATTATATTCACACTGAATATGGCAAAATACCTGTACCATGCTGATTGCCAATATTTTTTTAAAAGAAAGAGAAAATGATCAATTGCACCAAGGGTGACACAAGTCTCCCTTTTACTTATTCTACAAACATACCATAATTTTTTATTCATTTAATTTCTTACTTTCCTGATTTCTTAAGAATTACTTAAAGTGGCATTATGCGCATCTTACTGCACAAAGTGTGTTTTCTGGTGAATTTTTCATAAAAGCAATTTTAGGTTGCTGTGCATTTAAATGTGTTACATTAACGATAGTGCAGCGTAAGTATTAGAAGTTGATGCTTTAGAAGTCAGGAAATCGGACTAATAAGATAACAGGTCTTTTCCTTAACCTTGTACGCAGTGAACTCCCTTACCTACAGGTAGAGATTTCTATAGCTGAAGGGAAGCAACTCCTGCATGCAGATGTACTTTCTTAAAATGTCTGCCCCAGTCAAAATAAGAAAACTCATATTTTGAAATATATACTTTCGTACTGGTACCAGAAAGAGTTTGGTATATTGGGTTAAAAACTATAATTTAATCCACCCTATTTACTAACATAATCTACTTCAGCTGGATTTAACTTTTAAAAAAGCACATATTTCCACTTTAATTGATAAACATATGATATTTCACCATTTTAGAGTAAAAGAAATAAAATCTTCACCTGTAATAGCATAAATTGTAATCAAACGTTTTCAAGAAACACAACTTATATTATGTACATTTGTGTTTTAAAAATGGACGTGGTTGTAAAAATCTAACAAGGTCATAGTTAGGTATTTAAACCTGGGGTCTGAAACATCTGATAACATATACTACATGTCACACAGAATTATAAATCAACATGATTTTACAATGTCAACTCTAAAATTTAATTGTTTTATTAATTAATATTTTGTGACTTGAAAGACAAAAATACAAAATTACATATAAGAAACTACATATTGTTTCAGTAAAAATGACTTTATTTCTTATATAAAGTCTCTCCCTTTACATAGTTTGTAACTAAAGTGGCATGTCAATTATGCTTGTTCAATTTCTTATGGAAAACCTTTTGAAATCAAAATAAACATCCAGATGACAATATCCAGAGGCAATAAATATCGACATCGCAATGCTGGTCACCCGTTACCAAAACCGTACAGTTGTTGTTTCCCTTGATATTGATTTTCTACCATATCGGTCATGAGGTCAATTCTTCTTCATGTATGGAACCTAGGCAAAGTAGGTCAGTTTATCACTGTGAATAAGTGTGTGAATTTCCAATCTATTGCCATATAAGGTTTCTGAGATACCAGCTCACATAAAAAGCTTAACCAAACTCAAACTGGAATACAGACGCCAATGTGGACACTGATGCAGGGGTGAGTCCAATAACATTACCTATTCTTTGAATAGTCAGGCTAAAAGCAGTCCATGTAAGTAATGCATTACGTGAAAGTTTCACCTATTTATTGTGCATATGACTGAAACAACCTTCTTTGTCAATGACCTGATAACAAAATAAAATATCAGGCAAGTGATATCAGGCACTTTGCATAGTAGTTGCATGATAAAATATCAATTTAAACATGTGTAAGGAAAAATCAACTTAAACATGTGTAAGGAAAATACAGACTGTGGGATAAGGGCAAATGAGTATACCCCTCACAAACATTCAAAACAGACACATTTAAACTTAAATAAATCTTTTACAACATAAATTCACAGTTGGATATTTGTTTTGGAAAGCTCATGAAAGACAACTGGGATGGCAATTTGTGATAAAAATGTGCCCTCATTAGACATAATTAATGAAATATAACTTCTGAAGACAGGACAGATATTTTATCTTTAAATGTATCTAGTCCAGTTTTTTTTTAGTAAATTAACTCCTCTAGAACCTAGAAAATAAAATTCCTGTAAAAAAACCCTTAAAAAACAGCAATGTGTTAGACAGAACTAGTGAAACAATTGGAAGTCTGATTCAATTTTTTTTTTTAAATGGTGACAGCTCCTAGCAACAACATGTTTAACCTTTAGTCTGCCATATTTGAATCAAATTCTTATTGGAATGGTGACAGCTCCTAACAAAAATATATCAGCAGGTTATATGTGTTTAAGTAAAGAAAGTGTACATGAATTTTACTTTGAACAATTATCTGCCAAGAAACAAAAGTGATGCAGATATAATAATAATACCGGTATTATAGTGAAAACAAATCTGGGGTTGTGAGCAAGACCTGAACTTATATACATCTAAGTTCTTATCCTGAAATTTTAACTGACAGTCTAGTCTAAACATGAAGACTCTGATGACCCTAATTCACTCAACATGATATGCAGCTAAAATAAAGCCAATAAAAAGTATTTGTCTTAAGAAAGCCCATTTCACATACATCAGTGACAAATATCCAGTAACTATCTAAAACAAAGCCATTATATATAGTGTTCCAGTGACACAAGAGTGTCATCTAGAAGGCTGCTCTGCCTCTTGTTGAACCAAAAGTGTATTTTCTGTGCTTCCTCTCCAATCTACAGCTCCTGCAATCTCCCCTTTATCACCAGGAATGTCTTCCATTTCCGCAGTTTCTGCTATGGTTCCAGAAGCTAACTTACTTCCCTCACCAGCATCAGATGCTGAGCTTTTAGGCATACTGACAATTGAACTTGCAGATGTAAATGGATTGTCACTTGTTGACGTTCTTGGTGTGAACCCAACTGATTGTGATGAGCAATACGCTGAACTGTTGTTTGAGTCTGCGTTACCTGGCAACATTTTGTCCGTCTCCTGCGGATACAGCTCTGAGAAGCTGACATCATCCCGATATAGAGCTGTAATAGGATCTCCTCCGACAGGTGGCCACCCTGGTGTAGATACTATCTCCTCTTCAATGGCGCTATATTCAAACTTGAGGGACGGGAACCAACGTTCCTTCATTCGCCGGAACTTTTCTCTGATAACAGCATGGTCGAGAAGGAATGTCTGAAACACCAATAGATGTTATAGGTTATAATAAGAGTGACAAAATATCAGAATATATAACTGACAAAGTAAGCTCAATATGATAAAAGACTATTTACTATAGCTCTATACTCAAGAAGGATAAATATCGACAGAAATTCTAACACAACCTGTTCCATTTTGAAAACTATGTGTTATTTTTCAACAATTCACTGTTCTGACATCACAATTATTATGTCATAGCGTCAAACGGCATAGCAGCTGGATGTACTTTAAAATCCTCAGTAACATGTTAGAATCAAAATAAATCTCAGTCAGTGATATGTTGCTGAATAAAATCATTGTCGTTCTGATGCGTATTATTATATCACTCGGGCTTTGCCCTTGTGATATAATTCCTTCGCATCTGATCTCCAAACAATGATTTTATTCAGCGACAAATCAATGAATGAGATATATATTATTTCTTAAACAACTGGCAATAATGTTCGTTTTGTTGGATTTCAAGGGGCACTGACACATTCTAGGTCATATGGGGACTTTATAGCTTTAAATGATGGAGGAAAACACCAAGTGCTTCTAGCATTATCTCATCACCTTAGTGCAAAAAGTGAATAAGTCCTTCTTTAAGTAAATGTAGTTATCCACTTCTTCTTGAGGTGACGATCTAAGACACATGCAGGCACCTGCATAGAACCATAAACTTTACGCAAGGCAAGGCAATAAGAGAGCTTTTTCATATGATAAGTAGTGTGTGTGCGCATTTGGATTCAGCATCTTATTCAACAGTTTTACAGCACGACAGTGTCTACCTGAAGCAGAGAGTTCAATGCTCAACTTTTTAGTGCTCCCTCACCGAAATTTCATGCCGTAGACACATGATCTGATACCTCACCCAGTGGTATTGTACTAACACCTGGCTGACCAGTCTTATTCCTATCCTGTTAATGCTGGTCGTTAAGTGAGGAAGCTACAAGTATAGTTTTTCACAGCTTTGGTATGATGGGGTCAGGGAGTGAACCCATGACCTCCCGCACTCAAAGCGGGCGCACGACCAGAAAGTTACTGAGGCAGTTCATGTGTAAGTAGAGCAATGCTCAAACCCGCAGAGTATTAGTAAGTAACCAGAAACATTCTCAGCCGCTCATCCATGACACCCTTTTGAAGATTAAAAAAAATGTCATTATACCAAATAAATTACCTCTAGTAAGATAGATAGAATACAGTTGATGATTGCCACACCAAAGAACACAAGTCTATATGACACACTGGGTGGAGGCTGAAGCTACAAAAGGAATGCAAATGTGTTTATAGTAGATATTGAGAATGTGATTGTGTATACAACAGATGTCTGGAACAGCAGACAATCTAAGAGTTCACAGGTACTTATAAAATTTCTATCTTAGACTTTCAAAAAGTCTTCACTTTCGCAAAATCTGAAAACATCAAGGTTTCTACGAATTTAGACACACACATTTACAAAATCATGCTAAATTGTATAAATTTATATGTAAGATCTGTGTGGTTATTGACCATATCGACATTAAGGATAAATCCCGTTTTCCGGTATTTCCGTAAATAGGGTCGGGGGGCTGGCGAGATTAAACGATATAAAGACCGTGTACAATATTAGCGATTATTTTTGCCAGAAGATAAGGATTTAGGAAAGTTCTTACTTTCTCACAATGGAAATACTATTCTACGACCTCGGCAATATTTTTTTGTGCAAAAATAATCTGTTTACATTGAAAAATGCGAATAATTTCACACCTTCGGTATCGAGCCACGGAAGCGGCAGTGTAGAATAAAAGATATAATTTCAAAAATAAAGTAAACTTTGAGGATATTTTTGCTACATCTTAATTACAACAATGTTTAATGGTAATCTGCAATGTTTTTTTTATTCATTTTCTTTGTTTAAAACTTGCAAAAAGGATAATCTAAACACTACCGCTATACAGCGTAATGGCAGGTACCCTCCTCATCGTAAAACCAGGAACGGGCGTTTATTAGTGGTTAATACTGTAAAACGGGATTTTATCCATAATGTCCATATCGAGAATCCTTAGCAGACATACTTTGTTACCTAAATGAGGACAGCGAAATTGTGTTCTGTACATCTCTCTCTTTAATAACTGAGAATTTATTATTAAGTGCATGGAAACATATGTAGACTTTTGACATTGTCAATCCATGTACTTAAATACCCACAAACATTATGATATTCACTTGAACTTATCTTTAAAATGTGTAAAATCTGAAGCCATGAAATTTTCTGCAAACAAAATCAACCAATTAACCAGGAATCCAGATAAAACCTTTCCTGCTATTTTTTAACTGGCATAACAAACCCACCCCATTAAAACTTCAAGTCTGACCAGTCAGTCAGTAAATACAGTCTATCCGCCCTTTCAGACACAATGAAACATATGAATGTCCCACGGAGTAAAGACTGCAAGACTGACAAAACCCCTCTCTTGATTTAAGGCAAATAGGACATAGTACCTCCCATAAATGATAACAAATCTATACCAAAAGGGAGGTCTTTTTGTCATACCTGTATAAAAGTACAAGAGAATTTTGTCCACATTGATATTTTTAAAATATGAGAGGTTTTAATTAAAAGTTCATAAAAAAAAAATCAACAAAAGGTATTTAATTCGGGAGACGTTTTGTCTTACAGCAGACCTAAGATTAACAGGTCACTCATAAAATTACAGAAACTTGCTCAAAAACAGAAAATTTCTCAAAAATACAGCAAGTATCTCTAAATATGGAAAATTGCTAAAAAAAATTAACATGTACATGTAATTACTTAAGAAAAATACAAAGAAGGCAAGTTTCCAATGTACCCCAAGTCAAGTAAAGAAAATGTCATACCTCAAAGAACTCCACCATCCAGTCAATAGGGTAGACAGTTAGCCAGAAACTGAAGGCAAAGCATAACACAATGTTGAGCAAAAACAGATCTGAAATAAAAATAGAACATTTCAGTTCAATGTATGCAGTGAACAGTCAGATATTTGATGTTGTAAAGGATGATTTCCATTTTTCTTAATCCTGACAAATCAAGTCATGAGCAGACTAGTGCCAGACTACTGTATGTTTAAGGATAACATGGTGTAACAGCCATATTTCATATCTTGTAACTGGATGGCAATACTTAAATGAAATTTGGTCACTTTAAAGACATTCAAAATTAAAAACGTTCCACTGAGAGATTTTTCGAATTTTATCATTGTTTGGGGAGATAATCGGTATTGAACTTAACATTGATGCCTATGGGAAATATATAATTTCTTTAATTATGAGAATCTGAGCTTGAGTTTAGAGAATTTTCTTTGGTAGAAAGGTGCATTATATGATTCTGATACAAATATCAAAAAGAAATGTAAAATTCCCTGTAGGGAAAAGGAGAAAATTATTTTTTCTAGTTTTCAGAGGAGATAACTCATAAAAAACCGAAATTATCAGGGGAGGTAATCTAAAGGAAATTCTTAAGAACTATTGTCACTATATTAGTTGTCAATATGCACCTTATTTCTATCGTTTGACATTTTCAAAGCTTACATTATCAAGTTGTATGTATGCTTTTGGTGAAATTGAGGCCTATTACGGGTAGTCATCCTTAATTTGAAAACATGTATTTCCTGTGAAAGCAAGACTATGTACTGACATTATGATACAACTAAACAAGAGGGCCATGAAGGCCCTGTTTGTTTGTTTTGGGTTTAACGCCGTTTTTCAACAGGATTTCAGTCACATAACGGCGGGCAGTTAACCTAACCAGCGTTCCTGGATTCTGTACCAGTACAAACCTGTTCTCCGCAAGTAACTGCCAACTTCCCCACATGAATCAGAGGTGGAGGACTAATGATTTCAGACACAATGTCGTTTATCAAATAGTCACGGAAAACATATGCCCCACCCGAGGATCGAACTAACGACCCCGCGATCCGTAGACCGACGCTCTACCTACTGAGCTAAGCGGGCGGGCTCCATGAAGGCCCTGTATTGCTCACCTGACCTACTGACCTAAAGAACATCAAGATCAACATTCTGACCAAGTTTCGTTAAGAAATGGTCATAAATGTAGCCTCTAAAGTGTTAACTAGCTTTTCCTTTAATCTGACCTGGTGACCTAGTTTTTGAACCCACATGACCAAGATTCAAGCCTGACCTAAAGATCATCAAGATTAACATTCTGATTAAGTTTCATGAAGATACAGTCATAGATGTGGCCTTTAAAGTGTTCACTAGCTTTTCTTTTGATTTGACCCGGTGACCTAGTTTTTGACTCCATATGACCAAGATTAAAACTTGACCTAAAGATCATCAAGATTAAAATTCTGATTAAGTTTCATGAAGATACAGTCATAAATGTGGCCTCTAGAGTGTGAACAAGCTTTTCCTTTGATTTGACCTAGTGATCTAGTTTTTGATCCCAACTGACCCACATTTGAACTTGACCCATAGATCATCAAGATTAACATTCTGACCAAGTTCCACTACAGTGTTAACAATCTTTCCTTTGATTTGACCTGGTGACCTAGTTTTTGACCCCAGATAACCCAATGTCGAAGTGGTCCATGATTTTATCGAGGGTAACATTCTTACCAAGTTTCATTAAGATTGGGCCAAAATTGCAACCTCTAGAGTGTAAACAAGCTTTTCCTTTGATTTAACCTGGCGACCTAGTTTTTGACTCCACCTGAATCAGATTTGAACTTGACCTATGGATTATCATTTATCAAGATAAACATTCTGAATAAGTTTCGTTAAAATATAGTCATAAATGTGGCCTCTAGAGTGTCAACTAGCTTTTCCTTTGATTTGACCTGGTGACCTAGTTTTTGGCCCTACTTGACAAAGATTCAAACTGGACCTTGAGATCATCAAGATTAACATTCTGACCAAGTTTCATGAAGATATAGTCATAAATGTGACCTCTACAGAGTTAACAAGCTTTTCCTTTAATTTTACCTGATGACCCAGTTTTTGACCCAAGATGACCCAATATCGAGCTCTTGCAAGATTTTATTGGGGGTAATATTCTTACCAAGTTTCATTAAGATAAGGCCAAAATTATGACCTCTAGAGTATTAACAAACTTTTCCTTTGATCTGACCTGGTGACCTAGTTTTTGACCCCAGATGACCCAATATCAAACTCGTCCAAGATTTTAATGAGGGTAACATTCTGACCAAGTTTTATTAAGATTACGTCAAAATTGTGACCTCTAGAGTGTTAACAGTCAAATTGTTGACGACGGATGGACGACGGCAGACACAGGGTGATCACAAAAGCTCACCTTGAGCACTTTGTAGTCAGATGAGCTAAAAACACGAGTTTACTGAAGGCAGTTCCTTTGATTGAAGAAGATTATCACCAGATTGATAACTTATAATTAGAGAATATTACCACATTTCCTGTAAGGAACCCACCTGAGACAGCTATGGCAATACTGGTGTACTTAGAATTAGAGAACATATGTTTCCTGTATGAAGCACCTTTGGAGAAGGCTTTAACAAGACTATTGAACTTACAATTGGAGAACATAATATGTTTCCTGTATGGAGCACCCTTGGAGAAGTCTTTGACAATACTGGTGTACTTACAACTAGAGAACACGTGTTTCCTGTATGAAGCACCCTTCGGAGAAGGCTATGGCAAGACTGTTGTACTACCAATTAGAGAACATATGTTTCCTGTATGGAGCACCCTTGGAGAAGGCCATGGCAAGACTGATGTACTTACAATTAGAGAACATGTGTTTCCTGTATGGAGCACCCTTGGAGAAGGCTATGGCAAGACCTATGTACTGGAACACAGATACGGAGAAAACTGCCACGTTCTCGTAACTCGCATAATCATACTCTTCCTCATGTACATGTGGTACAAACCTTTGAAGAACAATGTAAGTCAATAGATTAAATTAAATGATCAAAATCAAATGTTTGTTTGCATGTTTCATTTAAACATATTGATATTGCCAACTGAGGAAAGTTAATCCTTGAACAGAGACACGGATCCTTGAACACAAGACATTTTATATTCTGGAACACAGCTGTTAATTTTCTTAAACACTAATATTAATACTCTTGAACACAGCTGTTAATTTTCTTAAACACTAATATTAATACCCTTGAACACAGCTGTTAATTTTCTTAAACACTAATATTAATACCCTTGAACACAGCTGTTAATTTTCTTAAGCACTAATATTAATATCCTTAATTTTCTTAAACGAAGACCTTAAAATCCTTTAACACAGATAATATCCTTGAACAAACACAGACCTTAAAATCCTTGAGCACAACAGCAAATATCCTTGAGCACAGGCATAAATGTTCTTGAAATAAGATATGTCCTTGAACCAAGATATTAATGTCCTTGAACAATGATATTAATGACCTTAACCAAAGATACTAATATTCTTGAACACAAATATTTATGTCCTTGAACACAGATACGAATGTCATTTATGTCTAGAACACAGACATTATTGTCCATGCACAGGTTATTGATGTCCTTGAAAATAGCTACTGATGCACTTGAACCCACTATTGTTGTCTGTGAACATACTACTGATGTACCTGAGCCCACTATTGTTTTTTTTTTTTTTTGTTGGATTTAACGTCGCACCGACACATGATAGGTCATATGGCTTTAATGGTGGAGGAAGACCCCAGGTGCCCCTCCGTGCATTATTTCATCACGAGCGGGCACCTGGGTAGAACCACCGACCTTCCGTAAGCCAGCTGGATGGCTTCCTCACATGAAGAATTCAACGCCCCGAGTGAGGCTCGAACCCACATTGATGAGGGCCAAGTGATTTTAAATCAGCGACCTTAACCACTCGGCCACGGGCCCACTATTGTTGTCTGTGAACACACTACTGATGTACCTGAACCCACTATTGTTGTCTGTGAACATACTACTGATGTACCCGAACCCACTATTGTTGTCTGTGAACATACTACTGATGTACCCGAACCCACTATTGTTGTCTGTGAACATACTACTGATGTACTTGAACCCACTATTGTTGTCTGTGAACATACTACTGATGTACTTGAACCCACTACTGTTGTCTGTGAACATACTACTGATGTACCTGAACCCACTACTGTTGTCTGTGAACATACTACTGACGTACCTGAACCCACTACTGTTGTCTGTGAACATACTACTGATGTACCTGAACCACTAATGATGTCTGTGAACATACTACTGATGTACTTGAACCCACTATTGTTGTCTGCGAACATACTACTGATGTACCTGAACCACTAATGTTGTCTGTGAACATACTACTGATGTACCTGAACCCACTACTGTTGTCTGTGAACATACTACTGACGTACCTGAACCCACTACTGTTGTCTGTGAACATACTACTGATGTACCTGAACCCACTATTGTTGTCTGTGAACATACTACTGATGTACCTGAACCACTAATGTTGTCTGTGAACATACTACTGATGTATTTGAACCCACTATTGTTGTCTGTGAACATACTACTGATGTACTTGAACCCACTATTGTTGTCTGTGAACACACTACTGATGTCCTTGAACACAGATACTCATGTCTTTAAACACAGATATATATAAGAACTGACCACATGTGCTGGTTAACAAGTATCACTTGACCTGTAAAAACATACTCACCAGGGTTGTTGCTGGACATTGTAAAAACAGAAAACTTGTGCAGCTATTTGTATAAGCATCTGAAGTATTAGTGACATAATTGGGGCGGGGCTGGTCAGACGTAGCTGGGGTGGTTCCTTCACAAGTTTGGGGTATGCTTCTGTTCTTCCATCTAAAATATAGTTCATGTCATATTACAATAAAACATAAATTACATGAATTTATGATAGAATATTTTGGCTTTCAAATGTTATAATTTTAAACTGAGTAATCATCTGAGTAATTAATACAGGAGAAAAAAAAAACAACGAAATAGCTTTTAAAATTTGACAAAAGATGCAGTTTATCAAAAAACAATCATCAACTTATAGACTATTACCCAGTATTTTATTTTTGCAAGTGTTACAAAAATTACTTTTAAATTACTACTCATAACAAAGTAAACTAGAGCTATCACTAAAGGTGATGAATGTACCCCCCGCATGCACTGACACAGTACATTGCAATTTGACGCACACAAGATTGCATAATTATGTGGACTGTATGTATATAGACTGTATGTATACAGTATAGTAACAAAAAACAAAGTCCCATAACTATGCAGAATATTTATCTAAAAGAATGTAACATGCACCATGCACAACTAGGGTTGGTACTGATCACTTGTGTGAAGTTTCATTAAATTGTGTGCAAGGGTTTGGTAGATTAGGCATGCACAAGATTGCATATGCAGATTGTATGTACATAGTATGTTAACAAGAAACAAAGTCCCATAACTCTGCAATTTTTGTCGCTGAAAGAACCTAACATGCCACATGCATAACTACTGTTGTTACTGATCACTTGTGTGAAGTTTCATTAAATTGTGTGAAGGGGATGAGGAGAGATGGTGCGCACAAGATTGTGTCTATGTATATAGTATAGTAACAAAAAAACAAAGTCCCATAACTCTGCAAATTTTTTTTCTGAAAGAACCTAACATGCCCCATGCACAACTACTGTTGTTACTGACCACTTGTGTGAAGTTTCATTACATTGTGTCAAGGGGATGAGGAGAGATGGTGCGCACAAGATTGTGTCTATGTATATAGTATAGTAACAAAAAAACAAAGTCCCATAACTCTGCAAATTTTTTTTCTAAAAGAACCTAACATGCCCCATGCACAACTACTGTTGGTACTGATCACTTGTGTGAAGTTTCATTAAATTGTGTGAAGGGGATGAGGAGAGATGGTGCGCACAAGATTGTGTCTATGTATATAGTATAGTAACAAAAAAACAAAGTCCCATAATGCTGCAATTTTTTTTTCTGAAAGAACCTAACATGCCCCATGCACAACTACTGTTGTTACTGACCACTTGTGTGAAGTTTCATTACATTGTGTCAAGGGGATGAGGAGAGATGGTGCGCACAAGATTGTGTCTATGTATATAGTATAGTAACAAAAAAACAAAGTCCCATAACTCTGCAAATTTTTTTTCTAAAAGAACCTAACATGCCCCATGCACAACTACTGTTGGTACTGATCACTTGTGTGAAGTTTCATTAAATTGTGTGAAGGGGATGAGGAGAGATGGTGCGCACAAGATTGTGTCTATGTATATAGTATAGTAACAAAAAAACAAAGTCCCATAACTCTGCAAAAAATTTTTCTAAAAGAACCTAACATGCCCCATGCACAACTACTGTTGGTACTGATCACTTGTGTGAAGTTTCATTAAATTGTGTCAAGGGGATAAGGAGAGATGGTGCGCACAAGATTGCGTCTACGGACTGACAGACAGACAACCTGAAACCAGTATATCCCCCCTTACAACTTTGTTGTTGGGGGGTACAACAATCTGTAACAATACTAAGTTAAAATATTTTGGAAAAAAGATTGCTACATGATTTGAGGAACAAAAGACTTTCTAATAAAATTAAAGTTTTCAACAGTTCTGAAAGCACATTTTAACCCAACACGGTGAAACTTTTAAATAACAGTTTGGCAAATAGTTTTAAGATTAATCAATCACACTGCCCAAATATTTCAGGTAGGACAATTTTTATTTATATTAAAGTCACATCATTCTATGGTGTTTAGAAACAAGTATTTAAAAACCTTCAACTTAACACCTTGATAACAAGAGCTGTCACTAATGGTGACAAATGCCCCCACAGTGCCTTGACCTTTGACCTGGTGACCTTAACCTTTGACCTGGTGACCCCAAAGTCAGTAGGGGTCGTGTACTCAATAAGTACTATCAGCATGTGACCCCAAAGTCAGAAGGGGTCGTGCACTCAATAACTACTATCAGCATGTGAAGTTTGAAGGTCCTGGGTGCAGTGGTTCGCGAGTTAAGTGCCTTCATGCAAAAAAATAACATTGGCCCCTGTGACCTTGACCTTTGACCTGGTGACCCCAAAGTCAGTAGGGGTCGTGTGGGTGCAATGGTTCGCGAGTGAAGTGCCTTCATGCAAAAAGTTAACGTTGTGACGAACGAACGAACGAACGAACGAACCAACGGACGGACAGTTGAAAACTAATATGCCTCCCTTCGGGGGCATAAAAACATTTGGGGAAACATCCTGTTCGGGAAGTCAACCACTGGGTTTTTCCCTAATTCCTGAATGGGAAACTTGATGCTAAATGTAGTAACTTGCTTTCCATTCTGGAAGTAAGATCACCCTTTCTGTTACTTGTTTAATTCAAAAAGACCTTGTGCATAAGAATATGTATAGTACCATTAAATGTGATACACCATTTTAAACTTGAGAAATACCAGTATGTCTAGATTTCGAACATTCAATTTTTTTTTCTAAATATTCAGAAAAAGCAAGTTCTCACCACAGTATTGACTGTGCACTATACTTACATGTAACACTGAGTGAGGTCAGAAGAATAAGATCAATATACAGGAATTCAAAATCTGTCAAGTTAGATTCAACCTGTAACAAATAAAATTATAAAATTAATGTATAATATAACAAAAACAAATTCTCATTACTAAGCAAGATGATAAATTAAACAAGAGGGTCATGATGACCCTGAATTGCTCACCTGAGTAATATGAGCCACATGTTTAAAATGGCAAACTGATGCTAAAATATTAGAAAGTAGGTCAGTAGGTCACATTCGTGGTCATTGATTTGTTTGTTTGTTTGTTATGGGTTTAACACCGTTTTTCAACAGTATTTCAGTCATGTAACGGCGGGCAGTTAACCTATCCAGTATTCCTGGATTCTCTACCAGTATAAACCTGTTCTCCGCAAGTATCGTGGTCATTCATAGTCAGTTTTAAGATCAGTGAGCAAAACTGTACATGTCATCCAAATTTCAAGTCTGTATCTTAAAAAAACAAGAAAGTAGGTCAGTAGGCAAGGTCAATCAAGTGACCCCTAATCGCTTGGGGTCATCAGGTATTTATAATCAAACAGTCTAGGAAATATGATCTGATAATTTTTTAAGTATTTATTCCTATATAACTCATATAACAAGTGACCCCAGGGTGGGGCCTCTTTTCACCCCAGGGGCATAACTTGAACAATCTTGTTACAGATCCACTAGGCAATGCTACATACCAAATATCAAAGGCCTAGGCTTTGAACTTAAAGACAAAAATATCTTTTCCCTATATAAGTCTATGTTAAATTTGGGACCTCAGGACAGGGCATCTTTTCACCCCAGGGGCATAATTTGAACAATTTTGGTAGAGGACCACAAGGCAATGCAACATACCAAATATCAAAAGCATAGGCCTTGCTGCCTTGCTGTTTCAGACAAGAAGGTTTTCAAAGTGTTTTCCTATATAAATCTATGTAGAACTTGAGACCCCCGGAGCAGGGCCTCTTTTTACCCAAGAGTTATAATTTGAACAATTTTGGTAGAGGAATAAAAGGCAATGCTACATACCAAATACCAAAGGCCTAGGTCCTATGATTTTAGACAAGAAATTTTTAAAAACAAATTCCTATTTAAGTCTATGTAAATCTTGTGACCCCTGGGGCAGGGCCTCTTTTTACCCCAGGGTTATAATTTGAACAATGTTTTGTAGCAGACCAAAAGGCAATGCTATAAACCAAATATCAAAGGCCCAGACCCTGTGGTTTTAGACAAGAAGATTTTTAAAGGTTTTTCCTATATAAGTCTATGTAAAACTTGCGAGCCCCGGGGCGGGGCCTCTTTTCACCCCAGGGACATAATTTGAATAATCTTCATAGAGGACCATGAGATAATGTCACATGCCAAATATCAAGGCTATATGCCTTGCCGTTTTGGAAAGTAGGTCACTAGGTCAAGATCAAGGTCAACTCATGTCAAGGTTCATCTAGCCAATCAAAACTATACATAAGGTCCAAATTTGAATGTTGTAGGTTATGACAAGAAGATTTTTAGAGTTTTTCCCTATATAAGTCTATATACATAAACCATGTGACCCACGGGGCGAGGCCATATTTGACCCTAGGGAAATAATTTGGACAACCTTGGTAGATGACCGCTAGATGATGCTACATACCAAATAGCAAAGTCCTAGGCCCTGTGGTTTTGTATAAGAAGATTTTCAAAAATTTTCCCTATATAAATTTATGTAAATTATGAAAATAAACAAGGGCCATTACTCACTCAAAAATTGTTGAACCAGTTTGATTTTCAGGGGGACACAACTAGGGCACAAATACATCATTCTGACAAAGTTTGGTCAAAATCCCCCAGCAGTTTCTGTGGAGATGCGATAACAAGAAATTGTTAACGGATGGAAGGATGGACGGACAGACGGAAGGATGACGGACGCAGAGTGATTTGAACAGCCCATGATGGTGGGCTAAAAATGGGACCATCTAGAGTTATGGTTCTTTGTCAGTGTTGTTGCACTCCCTTCACTGACCTCAATCAATATGTAAAGCATCAAATAAATATCTTACAAAGTATTATGGCCAAAGGTTTTAAGATAAGGGAGAAAAAGGTCAACACTTAGAGTAATGGTTCCTTGTCACTGCACTACTTCTCAATGAGCTGTTTAAGTTTCAACTTGGTACCATCAATGATCATTACTTTTTTAATTATCCTACAGCAAGAAGTGTGACAAACAGACAGATGGACAGACAGACAGATGGACATACATGATTGTGACTATATGCTCCACCTTTTGGAGGAACACAAAATAAAATATCAACTTTGCAATGCTGATTTACAATTTCTGTTACCACAGATGGTACCTCCTGTACTTGTTTACAACGAAATTCCAACAAAGCAAGCCTGAACTGCAAAGAAACTACTTTACCTTGTACAGGATGAGAACAGACACAAACTGTGTGAGACTGTAGCATGCCATGTATTTGAATATACCAAATGAGGTCACCAGTGCTGCTCTGCCCTCCCTGTGAAAATAGAAGTGTTAATTCAATATCCCTGTTCTAGACAGTGCACTCTAAAACTAGAGTTGTCACAAGAGTGACGAATTATACCCCCACAATATGGCCTTGTCACAGAACTAAGCCAATGTCAAAGCTGAACTTGCTTGACCTTTAACCTACTGACCACAAAATCAACAGAGGTCATCTGCTAGTCATGATCAACCTCCCTGTGAAGTTTCATGATCCTCCGCCCAAGCGTTCTCAAGTTATTGTCCGTAAAAGGTTTAAATGACCTTTGACCTTTGGAACTCAAAATCAATACGGGTCATCTGCTTGACATGACCAACCTCCAGATAAAGTTTCCTGATCCTAGTCCCAAGCATTCTCAAGTTATTGTCCGAAAACTGTTTAAATGTTCCGGGTCACTGTCACCTTGACCTGTGACCTACTGACCTCAAAATCATTAGGGGTCATCTGCTAGTCATAACCGACCTCCCTATCAATTTTCATGATCCTAGGCCCAAGCATTCTTAAGTTATCATCCGGAAACCGTTTAAATGTTCCAAGTCACTGTGACCTTGACCTTTGACCTACTGACCTCAAAGTAGAACTTGACCTGTATTTCATGATGTTACACCTGTGTACCAAAATTTATGATCCTTGGCCCAAGCGGTCTCAAGTTATCATCCGGAAACCATTTAACTGTTCTGAGTCACTGTGACCTTGACCTTTGACCTACAGACCTCAAAGTCGAACTTGACCTGCATTTCATGATGTTACACCTGTGTACCAAAATTTATGATCCTAGGCCCAAGCGTTCTCAAGTTATCATCCGGAAACCATTTAACTGTTCCGAGTCCCTGTGACCTTGACCTTTGACCTACAGACCTCAAAGTCGAACTTGACCTGCATTTCATGATGTTACACCTGTGTACCAAAATTTATGATCCTAGGTCAAAGCATTCTCAAGTTATCATCCGGAAACCATTTAACTGTTCCGAGTCCTGTGACCTTGATCTTTGACCAACAGACCTCAAAGTCGAACTTGACCTGCATTTCATGATGTTACACCTGTGTACCAAAATTTATGATCCTAGGCCCAAGCGTTCTCAAGTTATCATCCGGAAACCGTTCAACTGTTCAGGGTCACTGTGACCTTGACCTTTGACCTACTGACCCCAAATTCGAACTTGACCTGTATTTTCTGATGTTACACCTGTGTACCAAAAATTATTTCAACTGGTCAATCCTTTCTTGAGTTATCATCCGGAAACCATGCAAAACCAACGGACCGACCGACCGACCGCCAAGCTCACTCCTATATACACCCCCCGCCCCCAAACTTCGTTTTGTGGGGGTATAATTACAGTTACAATAAAAGTTTGATAATAAAAAACACCCTTACTTTTTGCTAATATAACTGTTTTGAAATAATCCAAGTGTGATCTTAATCTTTTTAGTACCAAGTATGGGTCTTACACAATACATAATATTCTTTCCATGACCATTATGACAGAGTCACAAACATACACAAGTAGTCTTAAACTGAATTTGAACTGTAAAACTCACATAATAGCATTTTTCCGTCTTTTTTAACACATATACCTTATAACAGTGGGAACACACTCAACATTTGGATTTTTTGATGTGAATGGTGATGCTACGGAGGCCTCAGCTTCAGACAGGGAGATTCCTGTATGTGCCATCTTCAGAGCTCCACAATCATTGGCTCCATCTCCACACATAGCTACATAGTACCTGAAAACAAAATAGAATATGCAATAAATGCACTATACTACCATCTGTCATTTCTCAATACACAGCTCTCTGGGAAAATTTCTTCTGGGCTTTAAATTTATTGACCTTTCTTCACACAAACCTAAAAACAGTATTTAAAATGGAAGCATCCTTTTAAACTTTGCCCTGCTTAATTTCTAAACTGGACTGGTTCATAATTCAATTTTGGCACTAATAGTTATAATTCAAAGGGGTGTTCAATGAAAATTTACCTACTGAATAGCAAACAGTACAGACCATGACTTCAGTTACCATTGGTCACAAAGGCAGAATCACTTGCAGCCAGCAGGCTAAACGTTAACCTTTAAATTTCATCATTACTGACATGTACTCCACATATAAAATCACTAATATTCCTGGGGAATAATTTCCATGGACTGCTTGCTTAATCCTTGAAGTTAATTCTTGAGGTTAATCCTTGAACAAAAAAATAAAATTCCCATACATTTGAACCATAAAATTCCATGCCTACTAAATCAAATGACATCACAGTAAGTGACAACTTCAGCACTTTTGAAATTCAGAAAGATTTCCTTTGCATACATACTCTTGTTGGTTGAGAATCTTTAGTAGTAGGGCATCAGATTATTATAGCTGGTTTTGCAGAACAGTTCCAAAATGCAACTTTCAAAACTTAGCTATGGAATATCCAATCCAGTGCTGGGATTCTGTCACTGGTTTCACAATGAAACAAACCAAGAGCTGTCACCATAATAGTGACAAATGCCCCCGCAGCACCTTGACCTTTGACCTTGACCTTTGATCCCAAAGTCTCTAGGGGTCGTGAACTCAATAAGTACTATAAGCATGTGAAGTTTGAAGGTCCTGGGTGCAGTGGTTCACGAGTAAAGTGCCTTCATGCAAAAAGTTAACATTGGTGTGACAAACTTATGGACGGACACTTGAAAACTAATATGCCTCCCTTCGGGGGCATAAAAACAACAACCATGTGTGACTGGAAAAGAAAGTGACATACCCAAGACCTTGTAATGCCTCCACAAGCTGTGCTTTCTGTTCCGGCGACATTCTCGCAAACACCACACCTCGTACCAGTATCTGAAAATAAGTACATATACATATATTTCACTATAAAATCTGAATCTGCCCTATAGAAAAATAAATCAACAAAATGCATCTATATAATTCCAAACCTTCTTCATATTGTAACTGACTTGCACCTAGAATAATAAACTGCAGTTCAATACATCATTTTATACAAACTGTAACAGCATATTACTGTTTATTTCTGGCACTATCGATCTTGTTATCAATTCTGTCTAAAGATCTATGCCCATAAAGACTGTGACAAACTTTGGTCAAGAACTGCTTAGTTAGAAATGACACTCAATTTTCATAACTATGTGTAACTCAACGCCCAAAACTCCAGACTGGCTTACAGAATCCGGCCGGCACATCTGGTTGAGATATGACACCCATAAACATTGTTACAAAGTTTGGTGAACATTGGATAAATTATCAACTGTTCAAATTAGGTAGTGGACAACATTTGTGGATGCTGCCTGCCACCATGTGTTCCCATAATACATCCTGTTTCAAGCGCATAATTATGGACAAGAAGTACATTTCAACAGTATTCCAGTTAAGTAAAGCCAGTCAATTAATCTACCTAGTTTTTCTGAATTCTGTACTAACAGTGACTTATTCTGTACAGGTAAATGACAAGTTACCTACATAAATCGCAGGCAGTGGACAAATGACTTACAGAGATATTTAATGTCTTTATGATACCTGCAGAGATTAAATGAAGCACCTACCTTCTGTAACTGTTCTGGAAAGTGAAGTCTGACAATCTCCCAAGATTTACCTGACATGGCAAACTTGATGTTAGAGTTATCTCCCTCTATCTGTATCCCTGTAACACCATCTTCCTAAAACACCAATCAAATAAACCATGTTTAAAACAAAGCTATTCAACAACTATTCACAAGAACAATATCTAAGTGCTACATTCTTTAGATATTTGGATTTAAAATGACAAATGTCAGATATATTTTGTAGTCTGCAGTTGGAATTTCAGTATTTGTCAGCTGGCAAGGAACTCACATTAGCGACATTTATGGCTTAAGGTTGTAAGCCATACTGGCAATGCGAAATATCTACTTGATAACATAATTTTCCTTTAACATGTGATAGGGTCATTCTCTAGTATGAATGGGTAGCAAGGTGCCCAACTGAGCTACATTATCATCTGAAGAATGCCTTAAAAGCAATCACACAGAAATTACCTATTGTCATTACAGATCTATAAATTCAAGATGCTGAAATAGTTCTCAAAAAGATTCTAGGTCATATTGAACATGAAGGTTAAATAGCCATTGTAGAGGAGAACTGAGATGTCCCTCCAAGGATTATTTCAGGTAATGGTGGGCAACTTAGTAGAACAAGCTTAGTACATGAAATAACCCTATCCGTGTCTGTAATAAGCTAAGAATGTGTTGTTTTGTTTTTTTCTACTACAGTAAGCATAACCTTACATAAATAGCATTTTTTGAAGGAAATAAAAGATTTAAAATTAAAAGTAAAACTGTAAATGTTCAAAGTTGCAATGGGATATGTAAAATGCTCATGTAATTCAAAGTTTCAAAACCACAGCTCTTGTAGAATTCAAGTTAACCGGACCAACAGACAACACTTATTCAAGAAACTTCAATTTAATTTATTCTGATTAAGTTGGGTTTTAATGTCACTCCGACACAATTCAAGTCATATGATGACTTTACCAGCTTTGATGATGGAGGAAGACCCCAGGTGCCTCTCCATGCATTATTTCATCACGAGCAGGCACCTGGGTAGAACCACCAACCTTCCGTAAGCCAGCTGGATAGCTTCCTCACATGAAGAATTCAATGCCCAGAGTGAGGCTCGAACCCACATCGATGAGGGGTAAGTGATTTGAAGTCAGCGACCTTAACCACCCGGCCACGGAGGCCCCCAAGAAACATCATGTTTCTTAGTATTAAATATATGTGCCATAATTCTGACAAAATTCAAGTGAGAGTTACAGTTCTTGCTCTACTTATTCATCTAATAATGATAGAAAGTATGCAATGTTTCAAAGCTATGGTTCTAAAAGTGGAGAACAACTGGACCTAAATATAAATCCTGACACAAAGCTGCTGACAATCAAGTGGTCATAATACATCACAGGTTATTTTACTATTACATCAGTGTCATTACCTGATTTATTGCATATGCATTAACTTAAGCAATGTGATTATCAGATACCATCAAGCTACTTACACTACTGAAGAAATTCTCTTTTGCAATTCTTGAATTACTGTCTTCATTAACAAACCACATCTGTGGGACAGTAGAATCTTTCATTGAAATATGTGCCTCTACAACTACAATTTTGTCTGTCAGTCCTACCATTTTACAATCATGGGCAACACTGATAGCTGTCAGCATGTTGTCACCTGTAAAACACTGATATATTACCCTTTACCCTGCTAAATTTTGGTAATGGACTGGTCCATCTTTCCATCTGGACAATACCATTAACTGTTAAAAGGGGTACTTACCAAAAAGATATACTGACTGAATGGCGACTAGTGCAGACCATGATCAGACTGCATGGATGTGCTTCTGCTTTTACTAGTAGTGTTTTAGGTAAAGAGTTGTAGGGAACTTTAACTTCTTGTTTCCAGACTGCCAACTTAGTAACTGCTAAATCATATAATGTTCATGGTTTGAGCAAAAAATGGCTATTTTCTTGGGACACAAATGGGATGATTTCATTTTACTATTTTTCATTTAAAAATGGGATTTAGAAAATTTTTCATGGACAGATGCAACTGCAAAATATTATCCCCTACACTTTTACAATATCTCAATATTCTTTTTGTATGGTGATGGTTACAAAGAGGATATTATACGAGTGTGTTTTCATATTGAATTTATTAAGAGAGTTGAATAAAATAATAAATCGCGAGGCTGTGCCAAGCATTTTATCAATTTTATTCAACAAGCTTAATAAATCTTATGTAGAAAGTCACAAATGTAATAATCTTTTAAATCACATGTTAGCTTTTCCTGCCGAAAAATAAAAGATTGCTCTTTCTTTAACTATTATAAACAAGTGAATCTGACCAACATCAACTAGACTTTAAATGACACTGAGGTTAAAGCTTTATTACACTAGAGTATTATCTATTTTATGTAATGGTTTTATTTCACTCCTGCAACGTCAAACATGTAGTAAGATGAAAATAAACGTTGTATGTTAATGTACAACAAGAGGGCTATAATGGCTCTATATCGCTCACTAGAATAAATCATTAAGACAAACATTCTGACAAAGATTCATAAAGATTCAGTCAATATTGTGACCTCTAGAGTAGGAATGGGACGATTATTCGGTTAATCAGATGCGATTCGATTACTAGGTGAAACCAATTTCAATTTTGCAAAACCAGTAATCGCTCTCAAACAATAAACATCACAAGTCCTACTTTATACATATCACTGACCAGCACATAGATCCACAGTATATTTCCGCTAAAACACATCAAGTGAATATAATCAATAGTCTCGGATTTGCCTGTTGTGATATATTTGAAATAAAATACACCAAAGTGTGACTTATTAATTGTCAGACTGCTTGCAAACGATCAAGTCGGTAAGTTTCTAATGAAGCCAGCTGCTGGAAGTACCTTTATATGATTGTTAGTAAAGAAAACAGCATTTTCAATATGGCAGCCGATTAACCAGTTCGATTCGATTGCAAACAAAAGAATAATCGGTTTCAAAATTTTGAAATCGTCCCAGCCCTACTCTAGAGTGTTCGCAAGTTTTTCCTTTGATTTGGAAGGGTGACCTAGCTTTTGACCCCGCATGACCCAGATTCGAACTTTACCTAGAAATCATCAAGAAAATCATTCTGACCAAGGTTCATAAATATTAGGTCACAACTGTGACCTCTAGAGTGTTCACAAGCTCTTCCTTTGATCTGGCCTACTGACCTAGTTTTTGACCCCACATGACCCAATTTCGGACTTGATCTAAAAATCATCAAGACAAGCATTCTGACCAAGTTTCATAAAGATTGAGTCAAAATTGTGGCCTCTAGAGTGTACACAAGATTTTCCTTTGATTTGACGGGCTGACCTAGATTTTGACCCACATGACTAACATTCTGATCAAGTTTTATACAGATTGGGCCACAAATGTGACCTCTAGAGTGTTTAAAAGGCAAATGATGAGGACGACGCATAAATAAATAATGATGACCCGTACCTGTGACCATGATAGTTCTAATGTTGGCTTCATTTAGTTGTTCTATGACAGGGGTTGTCTCTGGCTTAAGTTTGTTCTCCATTATCAATAGTCCCAGGAATGTAAGGCCGGTCTCCACTCTCTCCCTGTAAAAAACTTCAAGTGTACATTATCATCTCAATACCTGAAATAATGGTTGGCGGGTAATCTTGGTTCTCCTTTACTGTAGCTGTTTAACCGTAATTGTAAGTTTTACCTATTACTCAATTTTTTTTTCAACAGTTATTTCTACATTCTTAATACAAAAACCAATAGAACAACTACCTTTGCACTCTTTGAACTTTCACATAGTTGTACTTATTTGGAAGTTGTTTCCAGGCAAGGGCAAGAACTCTGTATCCATGCTGGGTGTATGATGTCAGCACATCATGAAAATCAACAGGAACTGAAACGTAAAATGTATTAACAATTAACAGAAGTCAGCTATTCACATGTGCTGCCTTATATATGCAGAGGTGCAGTGGTCTAACAGATAAACTGTTTTATTCAGGTTTATTTACAGTCACCTTCAGTCAACCTTATTAACCGATATAGGTTTTGAATTCAGATGCCTAGTAATCTAATCACGAAGGCCGATTCTTCATGATTAGATTACTATGCATCTAACCTCAAAACCATGTTTAATTTGCCAAAAAAGCATGCAAAACAAAAAACTTTCCAAAGTTATTATTGTACAGTGTAGGAGTCACATGGTATTTACCAAATAATTTGCTGCAGTATTATCCAATGGGTGATAACAGGGCTGAAGTAGCAATCGTTAAAATAAGCCGGGGTTTTGAAGGTCCCCAACAAGGTCGAAGGGGGAGAGCCCCTGTATGGGAGTGAATAAATGCAACATCTGTAATGCTACATCACTCCATGACTTATTCTGATTCCAGTTTATTGCCCTATAGCTATTTTACATGGAAAAAACACGGAGTTTTACCTGTATCTGGCTGACACAGCGAAGTAATCATCTCCGGTGAACCTTTAGAAAAGATCTCAAACTGTGTGCCACCAATTCTTCTCACTATAACTGACATTCGCTGTAGACTTGATGAAAATGTAAACTGCCTCACGATACCTAGCTGTACACCTGGCTTGTCCTAAAGTATTAAATATGTATTTTGTTTGGTACTAAACATAACCCTTGACTCCTGCCTGAAGATAATAAATAAAACCTGTCTCAAAACTCTAGTATCTGATTGGTTGGTCTGATCTGGACTTTGATACTGACCAATGGCAAGACAGAATTATCAGACTGGTTTCCAAGCTCAGTTTAATTACCTTAGAATCTTGATTCCTTATCAAACATAACCGGTACTCTACAACTAACAACTTCACTACCAACAAATCAAACAGTAAAGATGAGCGACTTAAAACTCTTGTCTTAAGTCCATCAATATGAATAACATACGGCATTACCTGAAGATAATGCTATTCTACTGTTCTAAAAAAGTCATTAAAATTCATTACTTTAGTCAGAATATAATAATGCTCTACCTAGCTAAAATACATCTATATACAGTAAAACACCGCTTGCTCGAGGTCGCAAGGGGATGAGCAAAATGCTCGAGTTATCCATGGTTTCGAGCGACCCAAACATTGACCAACATACAAAGAAAACTAAAGTTTGTTTTACCAATTGTCATCGGGACCGTTTTGCTGAGTAAACGGTGATGCGTAATAATAACATACGTGTGACATTTTCAAAAACAAACGTATTACAAACGTTATCTATTGACAGACGTTCCAATATGTAATTTGTAAATGGCACATGCGAAGAAACAACTAAGATTTTTAAAAAAAATTTATTCATCAACAAGTGCATATCATAATTATCGTCTCAATTTTATGAAACGGCTATATTATTTCCTTCATTTGCATGCAAACAACTGCTGATTAAATTACTAAGATCTCGTAACTATCGTCTCGATTCCGCAGAAAAGATGCTTTAAGTAATTGATCGATATTTGATCAATAAAACTTTTTTAAGCTTTTATCAATAATTAATCTCATCATAATATCAAATATACCGACAAACAAACATTTAAGATAGTCTGGGAATAGACTCCGCAATTCTCACGGTGTGTGAAAATGTTTAATTAACCGATACATTCTGACTGCCGAAGGTGTGAAAAATTTTGACACCTCTGCTCGAGTTAGCCAGAAGCAACAAAGAGTAAATTAATACACAGGGACCAGGTGTCATGCTCGAGCGATCGAGTTATCGATGCTCGACCCAGCCATGGTAATATCACATAGAAAATAGAAGGAAATCGGCCGGGACCACATGAATTGCTCGAGCGAGCCCGGGTGCTCGAGTCATCGATGCTCGAGCGAGCGGTGTTTCACTGTATAGTATTTTAATGATGCACAAATGGCTTACTCAAATCATGATTTCAGACAGTGGATCCTATATACATTACTATTCAAAGTCTGAAGGTGAGAATGTCAAATATTCTTGTTTATAGAACATTTATGTGAATAGTTTAGTTTTTTTTTTGCTGGGTTAAAAGCCATACTGGTACAAAGGTTATATGGCTACTTCCAAGTTTTTGATGATAAAGAAGAACACCCAGGTACCCCTCCTGGCATTGTTTTAGGGAAATGGGTAGAACCATCAACTTTCTGTAAGCCGACTGGACTTCCACACATGAAAGAATTCTACAACCTTGCAAGGTTTAGAGCCAAAAGCAGTGAGTGTCAAGTGATTGAAGTCAGTAACCTACACAGGCTCCGAAACGTATTGGATAATCTGTAACTGTAGCGAATACATGCATAGCTTCATTAAAATATGGGTTTATTTAATATCAAGAAACCAAAAAGTAAAGTTAGCAGTTTGAAGTGCAAGTCTAAAGTACAAGCATATATTGCAGAATTGGATCCTCAATGTACTTTAAGGCTCAAATTTTGAGAATTGAAATTTTAAGCATGTTCAGAAAGGTTTAATATTCGCGAAATTGTAAAACTGGTATCCTACTTGAATTTAATTAAACTAATCGTGAATGTTTACGCGATAATTAATTTTCGCAAGATGTAAAGACTCGGTAACTGACCTCGTGAATATTTCTGCTTTTACCATATATCAGGGCCCACACTGGGCTGAAAAAAGTTGGAGCCACCTTTTTTCTCGGGAACGGTAGGGAGGGTGCTGGAGAGGTTTCCCTTCCCACGGTGCGTTGAAAATTTTGTTACTTCCCATAAGCAAATGGTGATATTCTAGCTATATAGGGGGACTTTTGAATGAAAGTGGGTATACTCTAAAGCAAGTTTTGTATTTTAAAATGTTGTTGGATGTTTGAAGCAACCTGTCTGAAATATTTTTCCATTACAGCTTCTTTTTGTTGTGGGCCTACTATGTAAATGCATGGCCCGGGGGTTGTGTTTTTGGTGCTCTGTGCTTCCGAGAAATCTACCCTGATACAGGATTACATTTCAAATACATTCCTAACTTTTAAAGACATTCAAAAAACTTGGCAAACACCTTTACTAATTACTTACTAAGATCACAGACACGGGTCCAGTGTATTTTTTTTTTTTTTTTTTTTTGATTAATATAATAAACAAGCAAATTCGATGAATTGGAATCCCCCGCCGAAAGGGTCAGAGTTGAGGAACGGCAAAAAAATATATCCTGCAAAAAGTTAAGAATGTTACCAAGAAGCAAATAATTTCATTAGTCAAATCAAATTAAAAGAAAATGAATGGTTTGTTTAGGTGGTGGTGGGGGGGGGGGGGGGAGGATACAACAGTTTACATGTTGATTATAAATATTGGTAGAAAACGAAAAATGAAAAAAAAAAAAAAAAAAAAAAAAATGGGGGGGGGGGGGGGGAGAGAGGGAGGGGGGTGACCAATGTAAGGTGGTGACCAGGTGTAGGTACACAACATCACATGTTTATAATAAATGTGCATGGAAAAGAATGGAAGAAGTTTAATGAAATTCTTCCAATTGGTTGGTTTGTTATGTACAGATCTGTGGATTTTTAAACAATTAAAGGGCAATAACTAAATGGAAAATTGACCAATCGAAAAAAAACTTGAAGGGCATCGTCGCAGTATCTTGGTCCATGTCTATTTCAAGTTTGATGGAATTCTACCTGCTAGTTACTGAGAAATGGCTGCAGACGGACATTTTTCATTAAATCAAGGGCAATAACTCTGAGGGAAATTGACCTATCAAAAAAAAAACTTGACGGGCATCAGCGCAGTATCTTGGTTCATGTCTATTTCAAATTTGATGAAATTCTACCTGTTAGTTACTGAGAAATGGCTGCAGACAGACATTTTTTATTAAATCAAGGGCAATAACTCTGAGGGAAATTGACCAATCAAAAAAAAAACTTGACGGGCATCATCGCAGTATGTTGGTTCATGTTTATTTCAAGTTTCATGAAATTCTACCAAGTAGTTGCTGAGAAATGGCTGCGGACGGACGGACGGACTGACTGACGGACGGACAACGCCATTTCAATACCCCCCTCCCGATTTCATCGGCGGGGGATAACAACCTTTTTTCACACAAATATGCTTTCTATATGTTAGTCAAATGAAAAAAAAATGATGACAAAAATCCGGTCACAGTGTCGTGTATGATATTGTGGCCGGATTTTTTGTCATTTTTTTTTTTCATTTGACTCACATAAAAAGTATATTTGTGTGAAAAAAAAGGGATTTTTATATTAAACAAAAAATACACTGGACCCGTGCCTGTGACTAAGATACTGTCTGACAGTGGTGACAACGTAAAAAAAATCATCAAACCATTCATTATTTTGCCGATTTATTTATCAATTATTTGATCCATGGAAATTAAAGGCATCAATCATTTAATCTGCCGTAATGACAACAAACAAAAAGATTATTTTAACCCGATAATCGGTTGCTAATTGATTGCAAATTGCATCTTCACACGTGTCAAGATGTTTATTACACATTGTTATATGTAAAGTAAACGCAGACTGGGTAGTACTATCCCGAAATAAGTTAATTTTATAAGGTAAAATTATCGGAACCAGTCAACTGTTTTTTAACATAATTTCTCGGAGGTTACGATTTAGAACATCTGAAACAAAATGGCGGTCCAAATTACGAACATTTTTTCATTTTCGCCACTCGCGATTTTTCTTCGCCACTTTCATCGCAGATTCGCCAAATGGCTCGAGTGGCGAACGACAGCGTGGGCCCTGATATATGGGCCAAGAATTTTAAATGAATTCAGGACAAGGTCTATGGCCTTGACCATTATAACTTACAATATTGCTCAGCTCCTCGGCTGTCATGGTGTGCTCCCTGGATGATTTTGGGTAAACAATGGTTGGTACGAGCATATCAAATTTACTGTTATCTTCCCCTGTTTCTTCAAGAACCTGACAAAATACATGTGCACCTTATAAGCTAATTTCTTTTTTTTCACTATTCTGCTGGTCCAGCAAGATATTATCTCTACATAAAGAATTACAATAACATATTGACTTTATTTTGATATGGGTCTGATACCATTTTTCAAGAGTATTTCTGTTATGTTACAGCACTAAGCCTAGTCTAAGTCCAGTGTTCATGGACTGTACTCAAAAGCGATAATTTTTAATAGTCCTATATATTCCATAAGCTGGCTATAAATCATGATTATTCTACCTTGAAAACAAACTCAAATTCTAAAAAAATAGCAAACTTTAACCATCCCTAAAGTATCAGACTTCACAGTATATAACCTTAACCACTTAGCCTTAGAGGCCAAATTCACCAACGATAATAATTCTGAATTACCTGGTTTATGTCTAAATTCCACTACTTACCCAGTCAATGGAATCAAACATGATTAGATCTAGGGGATCACCACTGAGATGACCTTCAATCAAGGTCAGAGAATGGCATGTTGCCATGGCATCCATTAAAAGACCTTTCTCCAGCAACAGCATGTTTGTAATCTCACCTTGGAAACTAAAACACATAGGTAATGTTATTAGCTAAAAGAATATTCTATTGGCTAAAGAAGAATATGATAGTAGCTTATGAAGAAAATGTTATTAGCTATAGAAAATGTTATTAACTAAAGAACATGTTATCAGACAGGGGTGTAACTGTTTTGTTATGTAACCTATTTCAGTTACTTTTTCAAGCATTTTATAACCTGTATTAGTTATAAAATATTGATAACTCAGGTAAGTTATTCAAACAAGAGGACCATGATGGTCCTGAATCGCTCACCTGCCCCCACATGAACTGAGTATGACGTCGTTTTTTCTATTATTTGACACAGTGACCTAGTTTTTGAGCTCATGTGACCTACTTCTGAACTTGACCTAGATATCATCAAGATAAAAATTCTGACCAATTTTCATGAAGATCCATTGAAAAATATGGCCTCTAGAGAGGTCACAAGGTTTTTTTATTATTTGACATAATAACCTAGTTTTTGAAGGCATGTGACCCAGTTTTGTACTTGACCTAGATATCATCAAGGTGAACATTCTCACCAATTTTCATATAGACCTCATGAAAAATATGGCCTCCAGAGAGGTCACAAGGTTTTTCTATTTTTAGACGTACTGACCTAGTTTTGACCGCATGTAACCCAGTTTCAAACTTGACCTAGACATCATCAAGATGAACATTCAGACCAACTTTCATACAGATCCCATGAAAACTATGGCCTCTAGAGTGGTCACAAGGTTTTTTCTATTATTTGACCTACTGACCTAATTTTTGTCCAAATGTGACCCAGTTTCAAACCTGACCTAGATATCATCAAGATGAACATTCTGACCAATTTTCATGCAGATCCCATGAAAAATATGGCCTCTACAGAGGTCACAGGGTTTTTCTATTATTTGACTTACTGACCTAGTTTTTGACTGCACGTGACCCAGTTTCAAACTTGACCTACATATCATAAAGATGAACATTCTGATAAATTTTCATGCAGATCCAATGAAAAATACGGCCTCTACAGAGGTCACAAGGTTTTTCTATTATTTGACCTACTGACCTAGTTTTGGACCGGACGTGACCCAGTTTCGAACTTGACCTAGATATCATCAAGATGAACATTCTGACCAATTTTCATGCAGATCCCATGAAAAATATGACCTCCAGAGAGGTCACAAGGATTTTCTATTATTTGACCTACTGACCTAGTTTTTGATTGCACGTGACCCAGTTTCGAACATGACCTAGATTTCATCAAGATGAACATTCTGACCAATTTTTATGAAGATCCGATGAAAAATATGGCCTCTAGGGAGGTCACAAGAATTTTCTATTTTTAGACGTACTGACCAGGGCTTCGGAAATTTGCCGGTTTGTCGGTTTTGGATCGATTTTTGACTTTTCAGACCGATTCGTGAAGTGAAAAAACGGAAAAAATCGGTCCCGTAAAAATGGAGAAAAGTATAAATTTCGGTCTGATATCTCAATACACGATCACCTGCCAAGCAGGAAATTGTTGGTCGCACCCTCAGATAATCAATAAACGTGTCAATCGGTCTGATTGTCACTTTGATAATCGGTCCGTAATTAGCACGTGACGCAATCAGCGCTCGCGCGGCACATCCTTTAATGTTAGCAGACAGCCGACTGCCATGTATTAAAAATTTTTGACTGGTTTCCAAATGTTTCTGACTGGATCCAAATCATTTCGACGGGGATCCACTTCTTTTATTTAGAATCCGACGGATGGTTTATTTAAAAAGGTTATGTTTGATCACGGGTAAAAAACAAATGGTCACTGCATTTAATCATGTACATTATAGGTCTTTGATTTAAAAAGACATCACACGGAAAACCGATAAAAATATTTTTTACGATTACTTGATTTGAAAAAATTACATGATTCATTTGTTGGGGCTCCAGTTGAAACAAGTGCAGAAAATCGTCTTTGAAATCCGACTGTACAAAAAAGAAAAAGAAAAAAATGGACCGGCAAACATGAATGATATAGAAAACTGAAGTGGCGCTGTTTATCAAATTGGTCTTTTAAAAAACGTTTCAGAATGAAATTTTGTTTACATCAGAAGAGAACATATAACTTTATATAATGTAGTTGCTTATTGAAGTACAACGTAAGTGAAATGAAATATGCGTGGCCAACCCGCGTGACCTTTTGGTACTATACATGCGGGAAATTCGATCTCAGCGTTCACATAACACACATTTGGTCCGCGGCAGAGTATTCTTAAAATACTGAGGCTGTTTAGCAGAGAATATGTGTTGTGTAATTCACTTTGACGCATTGTATTTTATAGAATTCCGTCAAAGAATGAGGAAACATCACAAAGTATCTGCCGTGTATACGGTACCGAAGTCACGTGCGTTGGCTTTTAGACTAGTTACGTACACGGTGTCAATGCCGGCAATTTTATCCCTGCAGGAAAGCAGGAAAAACATCGAAATTTAAACAAAGTAACGATCACACATAACACTGAAACACTGTCTTCATTGTATGGTAACTCGCGGTGACCGGTAACTTAGTTTTAATGCATGACATGCTTATTTCTTTACTCTATCACGTTTTACAAAATAAGTAATATTGGGAATGCGGTGGGTGGGGTGGGGTAGCGCCGATGTCACCATTTTCGTTTCGGACCGATTGAGTTATCAAAATTTCCGGAGCCCTGGTACTGACCTAGTTTTGGACCGCAGTTGACCCAATTCGAACTTGAGCTAGAAATCATCAAGATGAACATTCTGACCAATTTTCATGCAGATCCCATGAAAAATATGGCCTCTACAGAGGTCACAAGGTTTTTCTATTATTTGACCTACTGACCTAGTTTTGGATCGGACGTGACCCAGTTTCGAATCTGACCTAAATATCATCAACATGAACATTCTGACCAATTTTCATGCAGATCCCATGAAAAATATGACCTCTAGAGAGGTCACAAGGATTTTCTATTATTTGACCCACTGACCTAGTTTTTGACCGCAGTTGACCCGGTTTCTAACTTGACCTAGATATCATCAAGATGAACATTCTGATCAATTTTCATACAGATCCAATGAAAAATACGGCCTCTACAGAGGTCACAAGGTTTTTCTATTATTTGACCTACTGACCTAGTTTTGGAATGGACGTGACCCAGTTTCGAACTTGACCTAGATTTCATCAAGATGAACATTCTGACCAATTTTCATGCAGATCCCATGAAAAATATGACCACCAGAGAGGTCACAAGGATTTTCTATTATTTGACCTACTGACCTAGTTTTTGACGGTACGTAACCCAGTTTCGAACTTGACCTAGATATCATCAAGATGAACATTCTGACCAATTTTTATGAAGATCCATTGAAAAATATGGCTTCTAGGGAGGTCACAAGGATTTTCTATTTTTAGACCTACTGACCTAGTTTTGGACTGCACATGACCCAGTTTCGAACTTGACCTAGATATCATCAAGATGAACATTCTGACCAATATTCATAAAGATCCCATGAAAAATGTGACCTCTAGAGTGGTCACAAGCAAAAGTTTACGCATGCACGCACGGACTGACGGACGGACGACGGATGCTGCGTGATCACAAAAGCTCACCTTGTCACTTTGTGACAGGTGAGCTAAAAAAGTCTTTTTGCTGTTCTCACAAAGTGACCTTTAAAGTGAAATTACTAGCAAACTGAGGTTAATCCAATTCTCTTTTAGTCTGATCATGACCTGATAAGCATAATGGGATGCTAAGAGTTTTATAGCTTTAAATCTTTTCTGTAAAGCTTTATCAGCCTTGCGTATAAAAAATTACTGCAAAACTGGAAAGATGAAAGTTCAAGGATTCAGGAAATAGTCGCATTAGTCTCATTCAAAATGAGGAATCGGCACAGGAGGGCTTTGTAATATTTAATGATAACTGAAACAAGTTATCAAAGAATAAGCAGTAACTCAAATAGGTTATAAACTGTGATAACTTGAAACAGTTACACCCCTGACTGGTTATTAGCTAATAAAGAACATGTAATGAGGTAAACTACAAAAATTGTCAACACTAAATATTTAAGCAAAAACCTCAACTGCCAGTAAACTAAGGGGTCCTACATTTTGTAAGATTAAAGAACAGTTATCCTGAGAAAACCTTCAAAAATTTACAAAAGAAACTATTATCAATTTGAAAATAAGTCTGTTAGGATTATCTAAGGTTTGAATTATTCTTTGATTTGAATTACCTAACCTTACCTTAGAAAAAGCTCCCACATCTTAACATTTATTTAGTGTTTTTTTCAGGTATTTTTTAGTTTTTTTTTGTTTTTTTTTTTATTTCTGATCTTTGGAAGCAATGTATATGTGATACCTTTTTCAATGCTTGATTCATCAGTAAACAGAACAAGAGCTGTCCGTAAGACAGCGAGCTCCACTATTCGGGGATTCAACAGTAAAATGAATATATGCCTGAATAAGAGACCTCTACGATAAGAGAAAGATACACCAAGGGGCATAATTCCATCAAATACACAAATCAGAGTTATTAGGATTGTTACAACAAATGCAGATGATGATGGTAAAGATATATTTTGAGTTTCACGTCATTATCTTATATAGTACCAAAGTAATGTCCAGATAACGAAGTTTGTTAACAAAAATTTAAGTATAAAAGGGGCATAATTTGGTCAAAAATACAAATCAGAGTTATGGGGATTGTTACCACACATGCAGATGATGGTGGTAAAGATACATTTTAAGTTTCAAGCCTTTATCTTATATTGCATTAAAGTAATATCCAGAAAGCGAAGATTGCAAAAAAAGTTTAAGTACAAAAGGGGCATAATTCTGTCAAAAATACAATTAGATTTATGGGGTATGTAACCACACATGCAGATGATGATTATAAACATATGTTTTTAATTTCCAGTCATCATCTTTTACAGTACCAAAGATATGTCTATTAATAAAGCTTTCGAAAAAAATTAACATGAAAATGATTCCAAGTATATCTCCTTTGTAACCTTGACCTTGGGTATATTGGGCCCAACCCCTGCATATACTATGTTTGTATGCTGGACAATGTTTATGAGAACTTACAGTAAGATGTAAACAAAAGTAACAAAGTTATGACAGAAAAACAAAGCTTGCCAAAAAACTTTAACCTTAAAAATAAACTAAGTATAAGACCTCGGTGACCTTGACCCTGGATAAAATGGGCCCAGTCCCTATACATAATTTGTTTGCATACTGGACAATGTTTATGTAAAGTTAGATATAAGCAATAGTAACAAAGATATGACAGAAAAAGAAAGCTTGCCGAAAAACTTTAACCAAGAAGGGTCACGCTGATGCCGACGCCGGGGCGAGTAGTATAGCGCCCCCCCACCCCCCCCATTCTCCGAATAGTGGAGCTAAAAAAACCAAAAAATTCATAATGATCAGATATTTTTGTTCTGGTTTTGTTATTTTATTCCTCACGCAATTTGTCATTTCAGTGACACGATAAACACCTATACTAAATGAAAATTATCAAGTCAACTATCAACTTTACCTTCCATTATGGACTGGTACCACTCCCTGCATATTTAAACCATCCTCTGTCAGAGTACCAGTCTACAAAACAAAAAGAAATATTTTCAAATAGATTGTAATTTTTGTAATATTTACTGTTTATAAAACACTTCATATTCAACAATAGTGCTGCATTCAAATGTGTGCAAAGTACCTAGATTGTAAACAGAAAATATGTTTGTTAGATAAATATTTTCTACAAAGATACTTTTTTTGCCCTTTCTTTTTAAGTAGTTTTCCACATTATACGACACTGAATGAGGCCTCTTTCTACTGCTACTGCTATGACTTGAGCACTCCACCATGCAGTCCCTAGCCATGTTCCTCATAAAAGTTTTCAGCCTGCCCGCTTAGCTCGGTAGGTAGAGCGTCGGTCTACGGATCGCGAGTTCGATCCTCGGGCGGGGCATATGTTCTCCTGACTATTTGATAAACGACATTGTGTCTGAAATCATTAGTCCTCCACCTCTGATTCATGTGGGGAGGTTGGCAGTTATTTGTGGAGAACAGGTTTGTACTGGTACAGAATCCAGGAACACTGGTTAGGTTAACTGCCCGCCGTTACATGACTGAAATACTGCTGAAAAACGGCATTAAACACATAACAAACAACCAAAGGTATAAATGAAATACTTGTGACGCCAACGCCAAGTCTTCATAATTTCCGCACAGTAGATTGAGTTAAAGACATCCGTAAAATGTACATGAAGATCTAATGGGTTGTGGGGTACTAGATTAACATACATTTGCTGTAAGGTACAGCTGACAACAACCTGTATGATATAGTGAGGAAAATCTATTGAAAGACAGTAAAAATAAGACATTATTATGTTGGTATTCAAAGCAATCGCCATCATATTTTGACAATCCTCATATACATTTTCTGGATGTCTTTAAAGCCCTGGGCCGTATTCACCAACAAATCTTAGTGTTGACTGAAATGCTGTTGAAAAATGGCGTTACACCCAAAACAAACAAAAGTTTTCTGTGCTTGGATTGCTCAAACCCACAGATGATTCAACCATTTTATTATATACCTATATAATATAAATTCTGCCAAAAGTACTGCTTGTATTTCACAAGTAAATATGAACAGGCAGAAAAAAATTCTGTATTGTACCTTTCTATTGTATGTTGACAGACTTTTTAAATTTAATATTCATGACCTGACACAGTTCTATAAATAGGGCACACAAAAACTTCAAAACTTCACTAATTTCTATTTTAAAATTGACAAATAATAAAGATTTCATTTGATAACAAAACAACAAACAAAAAGGAGGAGGTACGAAATAAAGTGGTCATTACAACTGTAACTGAGTCTAGATTTTGTATTTGGCTCTCGTGGATTTTGCAAGGACTGATCATACTCGGCGCTTGTGCATCTCCTGAGATCTGATCTTGCAAAATTCACTGGAGCCCAATACAGCATCCAAGAGCGATCTTCTATTACAATAACTCTATTTATCCCTATGGAACTTTTATTGTAAATAGTTTTTATACACTTTTTCGCTGCAAATCACTGACAGGACACTCTCATTGATTCATAAATCAATCACTGACAGAACACTCTCATTGATTCATAAATCAATCACTGACAACAAATATTCCTATTACTTACCTTATCAAAACAGACAGCATTGATGCTACCACAAATGTTGATGCTTCTTGGACTGATACAGTAGATAGCGCTGCGTTTCATACGTGCCTGAGCAAACACGATACCAACAGTGAGAGCAGCTGGGAGAGCCGGAGGTACTGCTATAGTGATCAGGTCCAGGGAACGCTTGATAATCTCACCTACAGCATCTCCTCTCTGTACCTAAATCAATGACAATATTGTTGTAAATTTGACGCAATGTCATGAAATGTCACTTATACATGAAATACTGGTAAAGATTACTGACGCAACTTCATTTCCTAAGTTTATCTGTTGATGAGATGTAATAAAGGAAACAAAGTGTACACAATGCCTTGTTCATTCACGATCACATTGTATACTAGCAATGGTAGTTTTCAGTTTTGTTTAAGGTAGTGAACAAATAATGACACTCATCAATTTCCGTATAGTTATGTATTCTCATTATGCAATATGGCATTCTCCAGAAGTAAATGTAACTGAATGTACACAACTCCGATATCTCATACAGAGTATATGAAATCTGCCAATTGTCACTAATACAGGTACCTTACCTACTCAGTATTTCTGTAATGTAAATATTAGTCCATCTTACTGTTCTTGAAGGTAGGTAACAGTTTTCTTCACCAATGCCCAAGTCTCATTTTTTTAAGATACACTGACAAACTTTTTAAGTCATATAGTAAGTTTCCAGCTTCTGATAGTGGAGGAAGACCCTTGGTGTTTCTCTGGGCATTATTTTAGACAAAGGCTAGCACCATTGAACCTCCCTGAACATCTGAATAGCCACCACATATTAAAGAATTACCCTTCTGATGCAAGGTTTGGAACCGAAGAAGCGAAGGGCAAATGAACTGAGGAAAGCAACCTTAACAACTCTACCATAGATGCCCTCTTTCAGATTCAAGCATTGTGTATTGCCAATATTTTCACCTAAATTGAAGTAAAGTAAACAAACTTCATCTTGTCTATATTTGTAAAAGAAGAGTTTTGTTAATCTCAAATATGCAGTGACACCAACCTTCAATATCACAGTATAGATAAGGCCTATCCCAGCAATGGAAGCTAACACACCCACAAAGAAGTAAGTATCTCTGTTGAATTTAAAGTCTACCGGTTTTGGATACAGTATGGCCCGAACCAGCTCTCCTTTCGAGGTGAGAAACCCTGAAATAAAATCCATAAAGTATGTAAAACAGATATAAGAGAGATTGAAATTTCAATATATTTATGCACAATAAATACTTATCATGTATAATAATAACAGTCTGCAAAAAGTATCTGATTTTTTTTTTTATCAAGTTGCTGACCATAGGTAAATCTACATTTTCAAAACTTTTAATCTCATGAAAACACCTGACTTTGAATTATTATTGTTTCCCTTTTTCTAAAATGCACACATCTCAAGAAAATATCTCACCTGTTCTCACAACAACAGCTCTTACTTTCTGGTTGCCATAGTAACGTGTCTGTATCACCTGGGTACCACAGAACAAGGTATGTTTACTGTGCTCCTTCATGTTAAACACTGCATTACGAGACGAGGTAGAATGTCTTGTGTCAGGTAATGGGGTCTTTGTTACAGGCACACTCTCACCTGTTAACAATAAACATAATTATATATACAGTGAAACCCCCTACATCGTAACCCAAGAAAAGCTGAAACCTCACAAAACTGAAATTTTCACCTAGTACTGAGACTATCTGGTTAGAATGGGTTTCCGCAGACAAACAAAAGCTATTGTATCTGTACTGGCATAGCTCTTCTGCAAAACACCATTATTTATCAAATAATCTAGGCCTTCGCATGGTTTACTATCTGATTTACAAAGGTTCAGAGTTTATATATGCGGGACACAAACCCTGTGGGCATCCTAACCATAGCGAATGGGATGTTATACAAAAAGAAGGCCTTGTTTTCATTCTAATATGCTCATTTAACTCTTTTCATGCTGAACATGTCTGATTCTGCCTTTGCAACGAGTGTAGATCATGAACAGCCTGCACATCTGTGCAGTCTGATTATGATCTGCACTGTTAGCCATTCAGTCAGTATCTTTTTGGTATGCATCCCTCTTAACATTTAATGGTACTGTCCAAATTAAAAGATGGACAAGCTCATTACGGATATTTAGCAGGGTAAGGGTTAAATATATGATAAAATATTATTCTGATTTTTATTCATCCAAGCTATGAAAATCATATGGCAAGTTAATGTCATAATAACATCAACCATCAACCATTGCTTATTGCAGAGTATACAACAACTGCTTTTTCATTGTTTTACTGCAAAACAAATCAAGCCCAGTTAGAACAGATAATTACATGATGGTAAGTAGGCACTGTAAAACCTATTTGTGGTACTACTTCAAATTTTTGTTGAAAGAGTATTATCCTTTTTATGCCTGATTATTGTTTTGTTTATTTACAGCTTCTGCCAAAGAAAACTCAATTGACATTTTTTTGCTCTGAACATCAATGAAGCACACAAAACACAACAGAAGACTTCACTGACATCTGTTTTTTGTGTTTCTTTTGATGTCCTAAGAAATATATATTCCTGCAGTTCATAAACCTTTTCCTGTTGAAGGATACTCATTTCACAGTCAAATGTGCACAAAGATTTTTGTACAGGATCAAAACTGTATAGATATTTGAATAAACAAGAGCTGCTTTTGAGAAAAGCACATGTCCTCACACAACTGCCTAATCATGTCTTTATATACTGTTTACTCACCGAAAATATACCTATGATAGTTTTGGAGTTAGCGCCCTTTCGGTAAGTTTTGGAGTAAGTGAATCGGTAATTCAAGGTCCATAATTCTGAAGTGCCTGGGCCGATTTGGCTTGTTATCGAACTTGGCCGAGACTTATTGGTAAACACATTTTGTTGAAGTTTGGTGAAGATCGGATGAGAAATGTTGGACTTAGAGTGCAGACAAGATTTGTGACAGACGGGCAGACAGACACACACATAGACAGACAGGAGTAAATAAAAATGTTTCCCATGGGAGACATAATTTATACATGTAGCTAGTGTCTGCAACTTTGCATTAAGTTACAAACTGGTAGTATATGTTTCATATATAGGAGTGTGACAGGTAAATTTGTAACTCAAAACTCACCAATTACAGATCAATACAAGCAAATTCGATGAATTGGTATCCCCCGCCAAAAGGGTTTGTGGTGAGGAATGGCAAAAAAATATATCCATCAAAAAGTTAAGGATGTTAATAAGAAGCAAATAATTTCATTAGTCAAAATCAATTTAACAGAAAACAAATGTTTAACAAGAGGGCCATGATGGCCCTATATCGCTCACCTGTTATCATTGCACTTGAGGACAAGAAGGTCCTCAGAAAAAATATCTAAATCCAAAGGACAGGAACAACAAAGGGAAGAAATTTAACCAAAAAGAAGAAAAAAAATCTTACAAGGTATAGATATGTCAAAAAACACCTAAAATAGGAGGTACCATCCATGTTGTACCACAGAAAAGTGGTCTCGGTTTTTCCCTATGGCCAATAATAAAAAAGTTACTAAAAATAAGCTATTTATAGTAACATAAAAGGGAAGTAATTAAAAAAAATATTGTAAGTGAACAAAAGAAGGATCTGCCAAATAAATATGTTGGCATAAATGAAATTTCAGATCAGTATCTTCATTAGTTACGGAGATATGCCCATTTTAATTTGAAATAAAGGGAGGTAATTTGACATAAAATCAGTCCATAGTTATCTACCCTGATTGTCTCAGTCCAACTAATAACAATAATGAAATTTCAAATAAGTCCTATAAGTACTTACTGATATAAATCCATTTTGATTACAATCAGGGGAGGTAATCAGATATAAAATAACTCTGGAACCTACGACTGGATCTGATTTGTCATGGAATCCAAGATTTATTGTTGTTGAAGATATTTTGGAAGTTTGTATCAAATAAAACCATAAATGAAGTCTCTATATGGCTGCAAAAGCCAAAATAGCCAAATTTAGACCTTTAAGGAGCCATAACTCTTGAACCCAAGAGGGAATCTGGCCAGTTCAAGAAAGGAAGCAAGATCTTGTGGTGATACAAGTTGTGTGCAAGTTTGGTTAAAATCAAATCATAAATGAAGCTGCTATTGTACAGACAAGGTCAAAATAGCTAATTTTGGCCCATTCAGGGGCCATAACTCTGGACCCCGTTATGGGATCTGGCCAGTTCAAGAAAGGAACAGAGATCTTATGGTGACACAAGTTTTGTGCAAGTTTGATTAAATTCAAATCATAAATGAAGCTGCTATTGCGCAGACAAGGTCAAAATAGCTAATTCTGGCCCTTTCAGGGGCCATAACTCTGGAACCCATAAAGGAATCTCGCCAGTTCAAGAAAGGAACCAAGATCTTATGGTGATACAAGTTGTGTGCAAGTTTGGTTAAATTCAAATCATAAATGAAGCTGCTATTGTGCAGACAAGGTCAAAATAGCTAATTCTGGCCCTTTCTGGGGCCATAACTCTGAAACCCATATTGGGATCTGGCTAGTTCAAGAAAGGAACCAAGATCTTATGGTGACACAAGTTTTGTGCAAGTTTGGTTAAAATCAAATCATAAATGAAGCTGCTTTTGTGCAGACAAGGTCAAAATAGCTATTTTTGGCCCTTTCAGGGGCTATAACTCTGGACCCATAATGGAATCTGGCCAGTTCAAGAAAGGAACCGACATCTTATGGTGATACAAGTTGTGTGCAAGTTTGGTTAAAATAAAATCAATAATGAAACCACTATCGTGCAGACAAGAAATTGTTGACAGACGCACGCACGGACGCACAGACGACGGACGAAGGGTGATCACAAAAGCTCACCTTGTCACTATGTGACAGGTGAGCTAATAAAAGAGTACATAATAAATGTATGATACTTTGATCCTGACTAAAGAATTTATTTTGAATGGGATATGCTTACTGTAATAAGCTTAGCTTTTAAAATTAAATGCAGTTAATTGAAATGTGAGCTTTAAGTTTAACTGGAACGAAATATTGTCTTTGAGTGGTTTGGCACCAGGTGTTGCTGTTTAACATGTACATTTGAACTTAAAAGAACAGATGTTCTTAAGAGAACACAGGTAAGATATCTTGAATATGGCTGAGGACAAGGTTTGTGCAGTCACAACTTAACATATTTATTTTTTTAGGGGGTGGGGGTGTGGGGGAACGGGAGAGGAAACAAAATTCCACATGTTGATTATGAATATTGATGGAAAATTAAAAATGAAAAAAAAAAAAAAAAAAAAAAGGGTAAAAGGGTGAAGTTGGAGTGTGGGGGCAGAGGATGCATGATCAGTGGTGGGCATGACTGGGTGGAGGAGTGAGGTGGGGGAATGGTACAACTTGCATGTTGATAAATAATCATGGAAGGTTTGAAAAAAATCTAAAATAAGAAATGAAAAAAAGAAGTTTTTGAAAGGGGGGGTGGGGGGGGGGGGTGGGGAGGAGAGGGGTGACTAAGGCAAGTGGGTGCGCAACTTCACATGTTTATAATAAATGTTCACAGAAAAGAATGAAAGAAATTTAATGAAATTCTGTCAAATGGTAAATTTGTTATGTACAAATATGTGGATTTTTAGAAAATTAAAGGGCAATAACTCTGAAGTTACAAAAGAAACCCGTTCGAAATTGTGTGTGCACAACCACATTATAGTGCTCTAAATTCTGTTAAAGTTTCATAGTTCAAGGTCAAATGTATCAAAAGTTATGATGCAGAAATTGCCATATCTATAGTACCCTATATAGTTAACACTGGAAACTTCTAAGGGCCATAACTCTGGCGTTACTTGGGCAATCTGTCTGAAACTTGATGGGCCCCATAACCTCATAGTGGTGAACATGTATATGAAGTTTGTTTAAAAAAATTTAAATTAGGAATTTTTTTATTTTTTTGGGGGTGGGGGTCGGGGGATAGGGAGGGGTGTGATCAAGGTAAGGGGGTGACCATGTGTGGGTACACAACTTCACATGTTTACAATAAATTTTCATGGAAAAGAATGAAAGAAATTTAATGAAATTCTATCAAATGGTAAGTTTGTTATGTACAAATATGTGGATTTTTATACAATTAAAGGGCAATAACCCTTAATTTAAATAAATCCGAAAGAAAATGTGTGTACACAACCACATTATGGTGATCTAAATTCTGTTTAAGTTTCATAGTTCTAGGTCAAATATATCAAAAATTATGATGTAGAAATTGCCATATTTACAGTACCCTATATAGTTAACACTAGAAATTTCTAAGGGCCATAACTCTGGTGTTACTTGGGCAATCTGACTGAAAGTTGACGGGCCACAAGAACTCATAGTGGTGAACATGTATATGAAGTTTTAATAAATATTCCCAACCATTTCCTAGATATGGCTCCGGACGGACGGACAACGCCAAAACTATATCCCTCCGACTTTCATCGGGGGATAATAAATGTGAGATAACTCTTTCGTACCCAGATACCCAGCTCTTGTTAAAGATGGTACACTATTGAGGTAGTATAAATATACCTGTAAGCATGCTCTCATTGACGATACAGTTTCCACTTATGAGTACAGCATCACACTGCATCACACAGCCGTGATGAGGTACCTCTATAACATCTCCAGGTACCAGGTCATCTGATGGTATATCTTCATACTCTGTGATAAAATCAAATTTAAGAAAAATATTTACATCGGTTGTAAAGAGAGTACACAAAACGTAACTTGTAGTCAAGGTTTTTGAGTAGTCACAGTTGCAAGCTCAAAATCTCTTACACATGCATGCTGTGGGTTCAATATCCATGTATACTGGCTTAAAGATAAACATTACAGTAAGCTTTATTTAACGTCACATAAGATCAACAAATATTAACAAGAGCACCAAACCTCTTGTGAGACACACTAGGTATCCAGTAACAGATACTTACCTTGACTTATTAAACCTACTGGTATAACCCCTTAAATACCGAGGGTCATGCCAGGGAGCTATCAGCCCCATATTTTTCATCACTGTTATTACTTGGTCAGGAATCAAACTACCCCAAACTTCCTACATTAAAAGCCCTCTACCAATGTGCTATCGAGATGGTAGTTTTGCCAAGGTGTCTAATACCTGGACAGTTAAAGACATTTCCATGGTAAAAAAATCAAGACCTATTTTTGTTTAGTTTTTTTTTTCTGGTTGGCACATACCATCATTTCCTCTACAAACTGTAACAACTGTTGATGTCTGAATGGTATTCCTCAATGCCCTCTGCATCTGTAACAAACAAATACACAAACTGTATTTACTTCCATCTTAACACAAACTAGAGCTATCACAGAATATGATCAACATTCTTCCCCCTCCAACCTGCAATACCGGTAGTTGTTAATATTTTTTTCAAAGAAACAAGAGTCCTAAATTTTGCAATGCTTTGACTGCACAAAAAATATTGTACAAATCTACAATTTATGGCAACTGTGCAACAAACCAACCTACAGTCTGGCTATAAGATCACTCCTACATTGTATGTACATGTACCGATCTAAACTTTGTTTACAGTATAACAAATTGAATACTTTAATTATCATTATTTACAGACTCGGTGGAAAGCTACTTACACACAGCTGGGGTTATAAATTAGAATACCTTAATTTAACTGAATCTGATATAATAATCAGACACTAAAAATTACCAAAAAGCAAGTCTGTTAACAAACATGTGTAAAAATCCAAGTAGAACCTTCTTTTTTTTTTTTTTTTGGATTTAATGTCGCACCAACACATGATAGGTCATATGGCGACTTTCCAGCTTTAATGGTGGAGGAAGACCCCAGGTGCCCCTCCGTGCATTATTTCATCATGTGCGGGCACCTGGGTAGAACCATCGACCTTCCGTAAGCCAGCTGGATGGCTTCCTCACATGAAGATTTCAACGCCCCGAGTAAGGCTCGAACCCACATTGATGAGGGGCAAGTGATTTGAAGTCAGCGACCTTAACCACTCGGCCACGGAAGCCCCTAGTAGAACCTTCATCATCTTCCAAAGTCTAGAAGCAAGTCAGATACTCACATTCTGTTCTTTCCATCAATCTCTTTTGGTTTTATATACAATGCAGAAAATGTAATATTTCTAAGACACTTTCCAAGAAGAGGGTCATGATGACCCTGAATCGCTCACCTGAGTAATATGCGGCACATGATTCAAATGACAAACTGATCCTAAAATATAAAGAAAGTAGGTCAGTAGGTCAAATTCATGGTCAAATAAAAACTAGAGCACTGCAATGCAAAACAAATTCAGAGAAATATACACACAAAACAAAGTCATTTGACCTATGACCCATTAATGTGACCTTGACCTTGAAGTGAGCAATCTGAAACATGCGCTCTGCACGTCGTTTTGATGAGGTGAACATTTGTCTCAGGTTTCTTTGAAATCCTTCAAAGGGTTCCACAGTCACAGAGCAGAAGGGAAATTACAAACCAACAGACAGACAGACAGAAACCGAGGCGATAACATAATACGTCCTTTCGGGCATATAAAAAGGAATGCAGCTAGATCTTATGGTGATACAAGTTGTGTGCAAGTTTGGTTAAAATCAAATCATAAATTAAGCTGCTATTGTGCAGACAAGGTCAAAATAGCTTAGTTTGGTCCTTTTAGGGGCCATAACTCTGGAACACATTATGGGATCTGGCCAGTTCAAGAATGGAACCAAAGAATTATGGTGACACAAGTTTTGTGCAAGTTTGATTATATTCAAATCATAAATGAAGCTGCTACTGTGCAGACAAGGTCAAAATAGCTAATTCTGGGCCTATCAAGGGCCATAACTCTGGAGCCCATAAAGGAATCTAGCCAGTTCAAGAAGGGAATCAAGATCTTGTTGTGATACAAGTTTGGTGCAAGTTCGGTTAAAATCAAATCATAAATGAAGCTGCTATTGTGCAGACAAGGTCAAAATAGCTAATTTTGGGCCTTTCAGGGGCCATAACTCTGAAACCCATAATGGGATCTGGCCAGTTCAAGAAAGGAACTAAGATCTTATGGTGATACAAGTTTTGTGCAAGTTTGGTAAAAGTCAAATCAAAAATAAAGCTGCTATTGTGCAGACAAGGTCAAAATAGCTAATTTTGGCCCTTTCAGGGGCCATAACTCTGGAACCCGTGATGGGATCTGGCCAGTTCAACAAAGGAACCGAGATCTTATGGTGATACAAGTTATGAGCAAGTTTGGTTAAAATAAAATCATAAATGAAACCACTATCACACAGACAAGAAATTGTTGACGCACAGGCGGACTGACAATGGACGACAGACAAAGGGTGATCGCAAAAGCTCACCTTGTCACTATGTGACAGGTGAGCTAAGAACAAAAACTTGAGACTCCCCGGGGCAGGGCCTCTTTTCTCTCAAGGGTAATAATTTGAACAATTTTGGTAGAGGACCACAAGGAAATGCAACATACCAAATACGTGTATCAAAAGCCTAGGCCTTGCAGTTTCAGATAAGATTTTTTTTTTAAAAGTCTACGTAAAACTGGAGACCGCGGGGCAGGGCCTTTTCACTCCAGGGTAATGATTTTTAACAATTTAGGTAGAGGATCACAACGCAATGCTACATTTTAAATATCAAAGTCCTAGGTCTTGTGGTTTTAGACAAGATTTTTGAAGTTCTTTCCTATATAAATCTATGCAAAATTTGGGACCCCCTGGGTGGGGCCTTTTTTCACCCCAGGGGCATAATTTGAACAATTTTAATAGAGGACCATAAGACGATGTCACATGCCAAATATTAAGGCTCTAGGCCTTGCGATTTGGGACCTTAAGATTTTTAAACTTTTTCCTTTTGGTTGCCATGGCAACCAAATGGCAACCAAAGGCAACCAGAGTTCAGCATGGAATTCAATTCTTTGAACAAATGTGAAAGGGACCACCCAAGGATCATTCCTGTGAAGTTTGGTGTAATTCTGCCCAGTGATTTTCAAGAAGATTTTTATAGAAACTGTTGACGGATGGACGACGCACGACGGACGCAGACACTGAGCGGTCACAAAAGCTCGACATGAGCCTTTGGCTCAGGTGAGCTAAAAACGGCAAAACATATTGCTGCAGAGAATAGACTTAACATGAATGGCAGTGATACTTACAGGCCTGATTCAAGTTGTAAAATGTAACTCACCTATTTGGATTAATAGATGTAAACAACTCACCTTTCTGGTTTGATAGATGTATGTAGACAACTCACCTTTCTGGTTTGATAGATGGATGTAGACAACTCACCTTTCTGGTTTGATAGATGGATGTAGACAACTCACCTTTCTGGTTTGACAGGTGGATGTAAACAACTCACCTTTCTGATTTGATAGATGTATGTAAACAACTCACCTTTCTGATTTGATAGATGGATGTAGACAACTCACCTTTCTAGTTTGATAGATGGATGTAAACAACTCACCTTTCTGGTTTGATAGATGTATGTAAACAACTCACCTTTCTGATTTGATAGATGGATGTAAACAACTCACCTTTCTAGGATTGATAGATGGATGTAAACAACTCACCTTTCTGGTTTGATAGATGTATGTAAACAACTCACCTTTCTAGGATTGATAAATGGATGTAAACAACTCACCTTTCTGGTTTGATAGATAGATGTAAACAACTCACCTTTCTGGTTTGACAGGTGGATGTAAACAACTCACCTGTCTGGTTTGATAGATGGATGTAGACAACTCACCTTTCTGGTTTGACAGGTGGATGTAAACAACTCACCTTTCTGGTTTGATAGATGTATGTAAACAACTCACCTTTCTGATTTGATAGATGGATGTAAACAACTCACCTTTCTAGGATTGATAGATGGATGTAAACAACTCACCTTTCTGGTTTGATAGATGTATGTAAACAACTCACCTTTCTAGGATTGATAGATGGATGTAAACAACTCACCTTTCTGGTTTGATAGATGGATGTAAACAACTCACCTTTCTGGTTTGATAGATGGGTGTAAACAACTCACCTTTCTGGTTTGATAGATGGGTGTAAACAACTCACCTTTCTGATTTGATAGATGGGTGTAAACAACTCACCTTTCTGGTTTGATAGATAGATGTAAACAACTCACCTTTCTGGTTTGATAGATGAATGTAGACAACTCACCTTCCTGGTTTGATAGATGGGTGTAAACAACTCACCTTTCTGGTTTGATAGATGGGTGTAAACAACTCACCTTTCTGGTTTGATAGATGGGTGTAAACAACTCACCTTTCTGGTTTGATAGATGTATGTAAACAACTCACCTATCTGATTTGATAGATGGATGTAAACAACTCACCTTTCTAGGATTGATAGATGGATGTAAACAACTCTACTTTCTGGTTTGATAGATGGGTGTAAACAACTCACCTTCCTGGTTTGATAGATGGGTGTAAACAACTCACCTTTCTGGTTTGATAGATGTATGTAAACAACTCACCTATCTGATTTGATAGATGGATGTAAACAACTCACCTTTCTAGGATTGATATATGGATGTAAACAACTCTACTTTCTGGTTTGACAGATGGGTGTAAACAACTCACCTTTCTGGTTTGATAGATGTATGTAAACAACTCACCTTTCTAGGATTGATAGATGGATGTAAACAACTCACCTTTCTGGTTTGATAGATGGATGTAGACAACTCACCTTTCTGGGTTTGATAGATGGATGTAGACAACTCACCTTTCTGATTTGATAGATAGATGTAAACAACTCACCTTTCTGGTTTGATAGATGGATGTAGACAAAGATATCACAGATATAATGATGATACATGAAGCATAGTAGTAATACTCGTCAGCAAACCATACACTTGTACTGAATACTTGGAACACATAGAATGGTGATAATGCCTGAAATATAAATGGTACAAACCCTGACCCTGCTATATTTCTATACTGAACTTATCCATCTTTCAATTTGGACAATACTATTCTTCGTGACTATTTGGTAAACAACATTGTGTCTGAAATCATTTGTCCTCCACCTCTGATTCATGTGGGGAAGTTGGCAGTTACTTGCGGAGAACTGGTTTGTACTGGTACAGAATCCAGGAACACCGGTTAGGTTAACTGCCCACCGTTACAGGACTGAAATACTGCTGAAAAATGGCGTTAAACCCAAAACAAACAAACAAATTACCTGCTTAAAAGGGTGCTTACCAAAAAGATACTGACTGAATAGCGAACAGTGCAGATCTTGATCAGACTACACAGATGTACAAGCTGATCAAGATCTACCCTGGTAGCAAAGGCAGAATCAGTCGTGTCCAGCATAATAAGGGGTAAGGTCATTCACAATATGTAGGCTGATGTCTTAACTTTAAAACTAGTTAACAGTGACATCTTAAATTTGCTCAATGTTGGCAATTAAGGTATCTGCTACAAATGTTTCAAATGTGAATTCTTATGTTGCATTGTATCCGTTTGGTGGTCATTTCTATAAGTAAGGGGTATTTTATCTGACTGATTTTCTAAAAGTTTATATATGTAAAGGGTCTTTAACATTATTGCCAAATGAGTACTGTAGCAACAATGCACATGAAATCAGATGGGTTGCTTACCTCTTTAAATAGTAGTGAAAGAATTGGTGTAACATGAACTGCAATACTGTTTGCCCCATAAAACACTCTCCTGTAACAAAATGTTTACATTAAATACAAATTCAAAAATTCTTCCATCAGACAAAGCAGTGCCATATTTTTTACCTCAGATCTTTACAACAATTCAGGACTGGTCTGAAATTCACATATTATAAGAGCAAACTCTCTCTAAATAAAATTTATGACTGCTGTCAGTGTTTTCCAACTGATTTAATATATATCTGAACAACTTAACATGAACTTTGGTAAAATCAGAAACATATGTAACATAGAAACACAATTTCCTCTTTGTGTAATTTCAACTCCAGCAAATGAAAATAACATATAAACAAACAATATAAAATGAAACTGTATCTACATACGCATCATTCCTAATAATGTTAGAAACAGAAAAACAAATATTTCTTACTTTATTTTATATGATCAAATCAAATGCTGCTTGCCTCAAGTGACCGCTGTTTTAATGTACAACTGAACTGTTTCCAATATTAATCTTTTTACTGCAAGTTTATACCATTTGAAGTACTTTATTACCAGAGTGTGTGAACACTAGTTAGCAAAATTTGAATATAGACAATCACCATAAGGTTTAATTTTTGCATAAGCTTTCCATAAAAGTTACAGTAGAATTTAAGTTTTCATGTGGAAATGTTGTTGCAAGATAAATGCAAACATGAAAGTAGTGAAAACAAGGCAGTCTGAAAGACAGCTAAATCCCCCAACACTGTTATGGCTAGTGAAAGGGTAAACCTTTGACCTTAGCTGTGACCCTGACCTTGAACTGACATGGCTGACTCATGATATCTGCACAACGTCTTGATAAAGTGATCATTTGACCCAAGTTTCATGAAAATCCTTCTAGGGATTTAGGAGATACAGAGCTTAAACCTTTGACCTTGAGTTGTGACCTTGACCTTGAGTTGACATGGTTGACTCATGAGCTCTTGATGAGATGATCATTTCACCCAAGTCTGATGAAAATCCTTCAAGAGGTTTAGGAGATACAGAGTGGACACAAAATGGAAGGCTTAAACCTTTGACCCTAAGCTGTGACCTTGCCAGCATGGCTGACTCATTAGTTCTGCACATCAATTTGATAAGGTGATCATTTAGCCCAAGTTATATCAAATTCCTTGAAGGGGGTTTAGGAGATATAGAGCAGACACAAAATGGAAGACTAAAACCTTTGACCTTGGGTTCTGACCTTGTCAATGACCTTCAGCCGGCATGGCTGGCTCATGAGTTTTGCACATCGTCTTGATGTGATTATTTGACCTAAGTTTGATAAAAATCCTTTAAGGGGTTTAGGAGATGCAGAGCGGACATAAAATGGAAGGCTCAAACCTTTGACCTTCAGTTGTGACCTTGACCTTGAGACGGCATGGCTGACTCATGGGTTCTGCACATCGTCTTGATGAGGTGATCATTTGACCCAAGTTTTATAAAATTCCTTGAAGGGGTTAGGAGATATAGAACGGACACAAAATGGAAGGCTCAAACCTTTGACCTTGAGTTGTGACCTTGACCTTAAGCCGGCATGGCTGACTCATGGGTTCTGCACATCATCTTGATGAGGTGATCATTTGACGCAAGTTTGATGAAAATCCTTTAAGGGGTTTAGGAGATATAGAGCGGACACAAAATGGAAGGCTCAAACCTTTGACCTTGAGTTGTGACCTTGACCTTGAGCCGGCATGGCTGACTCATGGGTTCTGCATATCATCTTGATGAGGTGATCATTTGACCCAAGTTTGATGAAAATCCTTTAAGGCGTTAAGGAGATATAGAGCGGACACGAAATGGAAGACTAAAACCTTTGACCTTAAGTTGTGACCTTGACCTTGAGCCAGCATGGCTGACTCATGTGTTCTGCACATCGTCTTGATGAGGTGATCATTTGACCAGAGTTTGATAAAAAATTCTTCAAGGGGTTTAGGAGATATGAAGCGGACACTAGTGTTACGGACAGATGGACAGACAGATGGACAGTGACCATTCCTATAATCCCCCACCACTTGTGGCAGGGGATGGACAGAAAGACGGACGGAAGGACAGACGGAGACCATTCCTATAACCCCCCACCACTTGTGGCGGGGGATTAATAAATTGCTTGGGAATGTTTCTCAGTATGAACCAGGAAGGAAGCAAGATTTTTTGCTTGTTGTATCCTAAATGTCAGCAAAATTCCACTTAAAGTAACTGAATCTTTTAATGTACATAACAGTGAAACTCCTTGATCTTGGTGGAAATCCTGTCTAATTAAGAATTGAGAAAACATATTTTTACATTTACCAGATAAAGAAAGAGCTCAGTAAACATATTCTAGGTACACTTTCAAACAATCAGTAAATTAATAAGATAAAATGGATATCACATCAAAACAAGCAGACTAACGACATTTCCACAGAAAGGTTGGCTGCCTACTTATCTTATATTAACATACTGAGTGTAATTTGGAGATATTTTTCAAAACAGTAAAGGGCTCTACATATCTTTAATTTCTTATTTACCAATAGTTAAGATTACATTTAAATATTCTTTGAATTTCTGTCCTTTTTTCCCCTTATTCTTTTCCTTCTTTTCTGTCCTAAAGGCACATATTCCCCTCAGTTTTTTTTTCAGACAAAGGCTATCCATCACCTACCTTAGAACAAAATCAAAAACTGACAAAGAATAATAGTTATACCTTTTTCTTTGGTGTTCATAGTTCAAACCTTTGGCCTCATGGAAATATGAACATGTATTGTTAACTTCTAGCCCTCTGAAATACAAGAATAGAGGAGTCAATCTGTAACTGGATAGTGACAAGCTATATCTACATCCAGATTTAGCAATAGACCTGAATAAAATATATTTTGTGACTGGGAAACTAGTTACAACCGTTGTCTTACTCCGATTATATTCTCAGGGTGTACAGCAACATATTTATAGCTACTGTCTCAAAAATATTTTGGTTTCAGAACTGCAAAAGAAAACATAAACTGTCACAAAATAAACTAATACTAATGCCCTATTTTTTCTAAAAATTTTTGGATGTGTTTATTTCAGCAACATTAATTACATCTTGCATGATGTCACTTTTGATTTGTTTAGAGTATGAAGCAAGAAAACTGCATTGCAGCAAAAAAATGGTTCCAAAACACAGCATGCCATTTCTCTATAAGATTTAATAAATCTCTATTTAATCTGTTCTCGCTAATAAAATGTGTAGTTACAAAATAATCAACTTACCTAAGTTTCTGGTATTTGTCTTCTTCAGAGTTCCATATGAACTTTACCCGTTTCACAACAAAGTATCGGATCAGATTTTCATCCCGCTGAAAATTGGACAAAAGTTGGTTTTTTTTGCAACAAAATGTTGATTTTTTAGTGTTCACTTGAATTACTTCTATGCCAAAAAAGGGTTTCTTTTAAAGTTATTATTCACCAATCCAAAGTATTATAAATGTATCTATACTACTGCAAAAGATGTTAAATTTTTCTTTAGAATTTCTTCATTTTAAATGTTTCTAAGTTCCTAACATTTAATGAAAATGACAGAAATTTCATGACATGTTGGATGTACTGGAAACACAAGGCGGAGGCAGCTAACAGCTCCGGATCAAAAATTTATATATTCACCTCTGTTCAGATCTTTTAGTTTTGTAACGTTAATGGTTTATTTGAAAATGACCCAGATTCACCATAATTGCAATGGTGTTAAGCATATTTTTAAGTCAATCAGTGTTTGTACATAGCTTCAAAGGTAAAGAAAAAAAGGCTGTTGAAGGCCTTGAAATTTTCATTCCTGATCCCAAGCTCTTTGCGAGGCAGGCGACTATAAAGCATAAAGCAAAGCTACATGTAGGAGTCCTATAGGACACATTTACACCAATATTACAAGTGTCTGATTTATAACGACTGCATGTTCTCACAACTTATGTTAACTATGCTTGCTGACTGCTTCCTTGATTCATGACCAATAGTCATGACAAGGTGAGAAATTGTTGAAACCCCATTTGAATTCTGCTCTTATTCAAACTGAATCTGCAACCTCCATGGTACCACTGTGCCTGCTTATATACTAGTATTACATAAATATACACCACATACTGTGAAATGTAATGAATTTAGTTATTTTACAAAGCTGGGATGAGGATAAAATGGAACAATTCTATATTCACAGTCAGCTAATATCACCTAATACTGGTGCAGAATATTTGCTAAGATTTCAAACTATTTTTCAACAGTATTTTTAGTCATGTAGCAGCAGTCAATTAATCTAACCAGTGTTCTTATATTCTGTGTCAGTATGGTGACAATTAAGCTCTCCGCAAGAACCTGCAATCTTCCCCTATTGACTCGTAATTGTATGACAAGTGTAGACACAATGTCAAATCCTCATGCAGAACATGCTGTGCAAAGGGTTCTAACATGCAACCTGTCTAGTCACAGTTTTGTATTTTACCTCAGCAAACTTGGCAGGATTTTTAAAGAGATCAACAAAAAGATTATTTTTTGATAATCAACTTGCAACAACTATTTCTATAAAGGGCATATAAGACAATTATTATCCGATATTTCTTGGCAAAAGGGAGACAGCTGGCAACTTAAGCCAATACAGTAAATATTTGAAGTCAGTAGACATCACCTAAAACACGGGTATAGAAAGGTCAGGTACCTGAGCTGTTAAAACTTTATTTGTAGGTATAGTGGAACTGTGATTTAGGGATGACCTGTAATATGAACAGTACAGTCCAACCTGCATAATACTGTCACCTGTATACAGTGTGACCCTGTATATACTGTCACTTGTACATAGTGTGACCCTGTATATACTGTCACCCATACATAGTGTGACCCTGCATATACTGTCACCTATACATAGTGTGACCCTGCTCAAAATGGTCACATTCTAGTCAAACCAATGATATATATTTTAAAACCAATATCGATGATCGATGACACAGAAATCCTGGATAAAGTGGCAAACTGTCTATAATGTTCAACTTCAGTGAGTTCCTTAGGCAACCACTATAAACAGGTTAGACTGTACTACATAAATATGGGTAAAGAATCAGTAGGAGAATATCATAAACTGGTACTCTGGTTCAGGTAAATGGGGTATGTGTGTTAAGTAAAAATATTAAGTACCCACAGAAGCATACAACTCTGGTTTCTGTGCTACATGCTGCAATCAAAGTCAGTCCACAGTAAATATTTCTTAAGTTTTTCTTCATTTACCAAAAATAAATGTAAAATATAAATAAAATATAAATATATCATGACTGTTATTTTTACAATTAAAAAAAAACATATTTGCAGTACAAAGTCTCAATTTTCATTTCAAGATACGCCCCCTCTTTAATTGTTTGCAATTTATATATAAGCTGAATGATACTTGTGAGTCATAACATAAAAACCTAGACCATCTGTTACAGTTTCAATTTTATAATTTCCTTCTAACTTCCTGACATACTGTAAAATCATTTAATTTCGTGGGCATGAAATTTCGTGGTTTTGGCCAAAACAGCAATTTCGTGTGGATAAGAATTCGTGGATTTCAACTTTAGAACATAAAATGAATGGGAATTTTTCTTGTTCGTTGGGATTAAATTTCATGGACTGACTCAACCACGAAATCCACAAAAATTAGTCCCCCATGAATATCAATGATTTCACAGTACATACATTTTCACTGATGCAAATCTGTTTTTATATATTTTGTAGGTTAAACCAGAACAAAAACTAGAATCATTGTATTAGTTATACCTAAAGGAGAAACTGTATTGTAATGTATTGTAGATTTTACAACATTTGCTATTGTTTTCTTTTCAATAACTTTCATGAAAAGTGATACACACTAATTCAAACCAGGTTTGGATGTTATACCACACTGCCTCTATAAAAACAAGTGTATGAAGTAATGCCATGCAATACAGAGTCCCCTACTGGAAGCATAACCTTTTAAGTCGCTACATGTCCAAAACCTATATATGGTAGAAACTCAGAAAACTGGACCCTGTCTGGACCAAGTCAAAAGTCTGGTTGGACCAAGTCAAAAGTCTGGTTTTCAGAGGATTACAATTTTCAAAGGACTTTGCACAAATTTCTGAGACATTTTATATATAATTGTGTATTCTTATTTATTTCATCTGACTGCACAATGTCTTTTAGTTTCTTTCTTTCCCAAAGTCTGCACTGTATGTCTCTGTTACATATTAAAACTGAAGCTCTCACAGTAAGTCTGCACTGTATGTCTCTGTTATATATTAAAACTGAAGCTCTCACAGAAAGTCTGCACTGTATGTCTCTGTTACACATTAAAACTGAAGCTCTCACACAAAGTCTGCACTGTCTCTGTTATATATTAAAACTGAAGCTCTCACAGAAAGTCTGCACTGTATGTTCTCTGTTACACATTAAAACTGAAGCTCTCACACAAAGTCTGCACTGTATGTCTCTGTTATATATTAAAACTGAAGCTCTCACACAAAGTCTGCACTGTATGTCTCTGTTACATATTAAAACTGAAGCTCTCACAGAAAGTCTGCACTGTATGTCTCTGTTACATATTAAAACTGAAGCTCTCACACAAAGTCTGCACTGTATGTCTCTGTTACATATTAAAACTGAAGCTCTCACACAAAGTCTGCACTGTATGTTCTCTGTTACACATTAAAACTGAAGCTCTCACACAAAGTCTGCACTGTATGTCTCTGTTATATATTAAAACTGAAGCTCTCACACAAAGTCTGCACTGTATGTCTCTGTTATATATTAAAACTGAAGCTCTCACAGAAAGTCTGCATTGTATGTCTCTGTTATATATTAAAACTGAAGCTCTCACACAATGTCTGCACTGTATGTTCTCTGTTACACATTAAAACTGAAGCTCTCACACAAAGTCTGCACTGTATGTCTCTGTTATATATTAAAACTGAAGCTCTCACAGAAAGTCTGCACTGTATGTTCTCTGTTACACATTAAAACTGAAGCTCTCACACAAAGTCTGCACTGTATGTCTCTGTTACATATTAAAACTGAAGCTCTCACACAAAGTCTGCACTGTATGTCTCTGTTACACATTAAAACTGAAGCTCTCACACAAAGTCTGCACTGTATGTCTCTGTTATATATTAAAACAGAAGCTCTCACAGAAAGTCTGCACTGTATGTCTCTGTTATACATCAAAACTGAAGCTCTCACAGAAAGTCTGCACTGTATGTCTCTGTTATACATTAAAACTGAAGCTCTCACAGAAAGTCTGCACTGTATGTCTCTGTTATACATTGTAATCATGGCGACATAAATAGTCTAGCTCCTATAAGTCATCAAACATGCATCATGTGACTATCAATACCAATACCAATAATAATTAGTAAGAATAAGAATCTTTTTCATATTCCTCCAAAAAAATGAAATATAACAAGAGGGTCATGATGACCCTGGATCCCTCACCTGAGTAATATGAGTTACATGTTTCAAATGTCAAACTGATGATAAAATATTAAGAAAGTCAGTAGGTCACATTCATGGTCAATGAAATTCAGTTTTACGAGTTGTGTGCAAAACTTTGTATGTCATCAAAATTTCAAGGCTGTATCTTAACAAGCAAGAAAGTAGGTCAGTAGGTCAAGGTCACAGTCAAGTGACATCACCAGGTTATTATAATTAAACAGTCTTGAAAATAGGATCAGATGATTTTTTAAGTAATTTTCCTATATAACTCACATAATAACTAAGTGACCCCAGAGCAGGGCCTCTTTTAACCCCAGGGGCATATTTTGAACAATTTTGGTAGAGGACTACTAGACAATGCATCCTACCAAATATCAAAAGCCTAGGTCATATGGTTTCAGACAAGAAGATTTTTAAAGCTTTTTCCTATATAAGTCTATATAAAACCTGGGACCCTCAGGGCAGGGCCTCTTTTCATCCAAGGGGTACAATTTGAACAATTTTGGTTGAGGACCATAAGACAATGCTACAAACAAAATATCAAAGGTCTAAGTGTTGTGGTTTCAGACAAGATTTTTAAACTTTTTTTTTCCTATATAAGTCTACGTAAAACTTGGGACCCCTGGGGCGGGGCCATATTTGACCCTAGGGGGATAATCTGAACGATCTTGGTAGAGGACCACTAGATGATGCTCAACACCAGATATCAAAGCCCTAGGCCCTATGGTTTTGGACAAGACGATTTTTAAAGTTTTTTGAGTTCTGCATGGAATTCAATTCTTTGAACAATTTTGAAAGGGGGCCATCGAAGGATCATTCCTGTGAAGTTTTGTGTAATTATGCCAAATGGTTTTCAAGAAGAAGATTTCTTTAGAAATTGTTGACGGACACACGACGCACGACGGACGACGCACTACAGAAGACAGACATCAAGCAGTCACAATAGCTCACCTTGTCACTTTGTGATAATACACAAAAGTGATAATACACAAAAGTTTCGGCATAAACTGTCCGGTTTTCAGAGGATTTTTTTATGTATAATATTCCTTTGTGGCCATGAAAAAAACGTCCAGTTTTCAGAATTCAGATATTCCAGTATTCAGAGTACTTTTTAATCGAACTTATAAGAGAAAAACTTGGGACTTTGAAACTTGTCCAATTTTAAGAGGATTTTGGAGGGTCCGGTTTTCAGAGTTTCAAACATTTTTCATAACAACACGCTATATATGGCACAATATCATACAGTAAAATCTAAAAATCTACAGCTGTTCTTTGCTTTTAACATCGATGAAATATGAAGAAAAAAAATTAGCTACATTTTTTTTATTAAATTGATAAGAAAATAGAGAAAAACAAGTCATGAAAAATACTTCATCTTATTACAGGGGGGTACTTCTAAAAAAACAACACAAACTTTTGTTAAATGTGTCCTATAATGCTGCTTGTTAATGCAAAGTTCTTTAAATGTCCATGTATGGATGAAAAACCTACAGACTGGAAGAGAAAAATGACCTAAAATTTAAAATCTTTGACTTCTATGTGTGATCTGGGCTTGACTTTGAAAGTAGTAGACTGGGTCCTGTGTTTGAAATATAGACTCATTATTGGAGCATTAAAATTTTGTGCCCAGTAATAATATTGAAATATCTTAATGGATGGGGGAGTTATGGAAGGGACACAAAAAAGACAATGTTAACTTTTGACCCGACTTCAACCTTGAAGCTTGGGGTGTGCATGTACCATACTTATGGAAAATATCCGTGCCAAGTAAGATTAAAATCCCTTGATGATGGTATTGTTATGGAGCACACAAAACAGACACTGTAAACCTTTAACCTCCAAGTGCACCCTTGACCTCTGAGCTAGGGTCCTGGGTGTTGTGCAGGACATTGTCAAGTAATGTCAAAATCCCTTGTTGGATGGTTGAGTTATGCAGTGGATGGGATAAAAAACACACTGATATTTAATTTTCAATGTGACCTTTAAGTTAGGAGTCTTGGTTTTGCAAATGACAAGTCATCTTATTATGAGGAACATATATGCCAAGTAATATTACAATCCGTTAATGGATGCCAGAGTTATGGACAGACCCAGTTAATAGTAGTAAACATCTGACCTCAAAGTGTGACCTTAATCTTTAAGTTTGGGTCAAGGAACTTGCACAAGACACATCATATCTTAAGGGGGAACATTTGCCCCAAATAATGTTAGAATTCCTTAATTAAAGTTTATGTTACAGAGCAAACAGGAAAAGCTCTTGTGCACTTTTGACCTCAAAGAAAGACCTTGAACTATGAATGAGGAGTACGAGTGTTGCACGACATGATTTTACTTGAATCTGCATTTACTTTTGGTTTTCCTTATACACAACATTATAACCCCTTGATGGACTGCTAAGTTATGCACCAGTAGGGCATTGATAAGAAGATACCAATTGCAAATTCACCAAAACACCAATACATCTATTGCTAATAAAATTGCAAAAATAAAATAATGTTATTGAGTTATTGTACATTTTGGTTATCTAACTTAGACCTCTTATATGACATAGTTAGTTGCAAGCCATAATTAAGACAATCTGACTAAAGTACATCTCCTATTATGCTACGCATAGGATCTGACAACGAGCTATTGATAGCCTCGTTCTGACAACCCTTCTGCTAGCCAATCAAAAGCTAACTTACAACATTCTGCAAGCTTTAAAAAACCTTAGTTTTTGATATCAACATTTTTTATGTCGAAAGATGTCAGATAGCCGGTTAGCTAATTCGGTAGGGCACTTGCTTTGTAAGCGAGAGGTCCCGGGTTCGAGCTCTGGATTAACTGCAAATTTTTCTTACTCTGTGACATTCGAACAAGTTGTCTGATTGGTTCAAACAAAAACGGATTTGCTAAAATAAAATTAGCAATATTGGAAATCCAAAATATACAGAAGATGAATGTGAATGGGTCATTCTCAGATCTTCATTTAGAAGATCAAGTACTTTAGTCAGATTGTAATTAAGACATTAAAAGCAGATGTAAAAAGCTAACACACACCTGTCCTGTGTTGAGAAACAACTGAGCTCGTCTACGTCGAGACTTTGATGGAATTGAAAATGATACTGATGGTTTCAACACAGCCACTCTAGAAATGATGAAATAGACATATGCAACAAAAGACAAAAGACATAATACAGACAAAACAACAATTTACAGATCTGAGCATGATACTGTGAAATCATTTTTATTCGCGTAGGACGAATTTTCGCGTATTTCGGACCGATGTGTGAATTTAAGACCGCGCTATTATTATTTTTTTCATTTCTAAAATTGAAAATGCGCGAATTAAAGCCCGCGCGAAACAGTTCTTTTTCCCGTTTGCGCGAAATTTCATGCCAGCAAATTTAAATGATTTCACAGTATGTATAGATGGTTTCCATTCAAGATAGCAAAAAAATCCTTTCTGATAAGGTTTTGTTCTCAAAATGAAGCTAAAATCCATTCATACTAAACATAGAAATTACATTTTAGTCTCTGACTTGGTTTATTTAAGTTTATTTGTAAAATGCCAAAGCTGCAATATTTTGGCAGCATCATCTTTATATTATTATTTTCTTTTTCTGTACCAATCATAGTTTGACATTTTATCATTAGGCTTTTCTAAATATCTGTGAAATAAAGTCATAAAGTTCATTAAATGCTATAAAATTCCAAATTACCAAACAATTAAACAAGAGGACCATGATGGTCCTGAATCGCTCACCTGTCCCCACGTGACCCAGTTTGGAACTATGACATTGTTTTTTCTATTATTTGACATAGTGACCTAGTATTTTGAGCTCATGTGACCCAGTATCATCAAGAAAAAAATCTGACCAATTTTCATGAAGATCCATTGAAAAATATGGCCTCTAGAGAGGTCACAAGGTTTTTCTATTATTTGACCTAATGACCTAGTTTTTGAAAGATGTGACCAAGTTTTGAACTTAGATATCATCAAGGTGAACATTCTCACCAATTTTCATGACAATCTCATGAAAAATGTGGCCTCTAGAGAGGTCACAAGGTTTTTCTATTATTTGACCTAATGACCTAGTTTTTGACCGCACATGACCCAGTTTCAAACTTTACCTAGATATCATCAAGGTGAACATTCAGACCTATTTTCATAAAGATCCCATGAAAAATGTAACCTCTAGAGTGGTCACAAGCAAAAGTTTACGCACAGACGGACGATGGATGACAGACACTGCGCAATCACAAAACCTCAACTTGTCACTTTGTGACATGTGAGCTAAAAATCAGCATTTTGAATGGTGACAATGGATATGAGACACCAGAATGTGTCTAATAAATGCACCTAAAACTACGTTCCAGTTTCCTTGTTTCTACTAACCCTTACCCTGCTAAATTTCTATAATGAACTTGTCCACCTTTCAATTTGGATAGTGCCATTTACTGTTAAAAGGGGTGCTTACCAAAAAGATACTGAATGAATGGCCGGCAGTATAGATCATGATCAGACTACACAGCTGCAAATTCAGAATCAATTGAGTCCAGCATGATAAAGGTTGAAGCTATCTGTTCACAGCTGCTTTGAAAAAAGTTGAAACTGCTTAACAGATATTTTCTTACAAATTCCATACTTCTCATTTGAAATGTGATATTGTATGTTATTTCACAGCATATAAGCGGTTTATCATTACCATTCTAATAACAGTACACAGAAATACTTTTAAACAAAAACTGTCAGTTGACAGCACGCTCAACTATTCTCAGTGCCTGATAGTATAATATAAGCTACGAGTAAAACTTTAACATTACAATAAGCATATTCTAAGTTGAAATGGGGCCATAATTCAGTCAAAATGCTTGATAGAGTTGTCTTCTCCTGTTTACAGATTGGGGTCATGATAGTAAACAAGCATGCAAAATATGTAAGCAAAATCTCAATGGACTTTGAAAATATTTGGTGTGGTACGCAAACTTTAACATTACAATAAGCATAATTCAGTCAAAATGCTTGATAGAGTTGTCTGTTCCTGTTTACAGAATGGGGTCATGATGGTAAACAAGTATGCAAAATATCAAAGCAATATCTCAATTGTCTTTAAAAAAATTTGAGGTGGTACTCAAACTTTAACATTTGTTTAACGTTGACGCTAACGCTAACGCTTGCGCTAACGCCGATGCTGGGGCCAGTAGGATAGCTCTCCTATTCTTCAAAAGCTAAAAATTCAAATATTATATATAAGTCTAAATTTCGCAAAATTTAAGACAACTTCATTTTTCCCGTAAAACTGTGAACAAGTTACAAAATTTACTCCTATGAAAGATGTAAATCAGTACTCAATTACTCAGTCACTCATAAACTTTTTATTATTTGGTTAGAATCAACTTCACACCACACATCTGTAGGACATATGGCAACTTTCCAGTGTTTGACGTTGGAGGAAGACCCTAGATACCCCTCTGGGCATTTTTTCATCACAGGTAGGCACCTACCGTCCTTAAGCAAGTTGCATAACTTCTTCAAATGAAGAATTCTACGTCCAAAAGTGAGGCTCAAACCCACACCAGCAAGGAGCATTTGGTCAATGAAGGCCCCTCTTTCATTAAATTCAGACTATTTTTCAGCTAGCAAAGGCAACTGGGTAGAACCGCTGAAGTTTCACAAGCGATATTCAACCATACTGACAAGAAGTAAGACCATGATTTGCTTTTTCACAACATGGGCTGTCTCAATTTAAACGAATATAAATTATACCTCAAGACAATTCTCTGAGATTTCTAGTTTCCTAAAACATATTAAGATTTTAAGCCAAAATCTGACAACCCTGCCTAATAGGTATGTAGGTATGCTTTTACCTTTATATGTAAACCACTGGGGACAGTATCAAACTTTGTTAGGGGAAATAGCCTTTATATGCTATATTAAAATAAGTATTGTAATAAACACTTACTGAATGCACTGCAGGTTAATAGTCAAAAAATAGTCTGCCCAACGTCCGGAGTTTTAGTGTTTTGTTAATATGTAAAAAATTCTAAGTGTTATAGTACATACGTTTTTTTTTTCCGACAAAAGAGCTCAATGCCGGCCCCTGTGATACAAATAAAGTATTAGATTTTATGTCAAAGCTGACTCCAAAGATAAATTGAGCCACGCCATGAGAAAAACCAACATAGTGGCTTTGCGACAAGCATGGATCCAGACCAGCCTGTGCATCCGTGCAGTCTGGTCAGGATCCATGCTGTTCGCTTTCAAAGCCTATTGCAATTAGAGAAACTGTTAGCAAACAGCATGGATCCTGACTGCACTGGATCCATGCTGGTCACAAACGTACTATGTTGGTTTTCTCATGGCGCGGCTCAATTTATAAAGTTTAAAATCTGTTTCCTTACACTGTGGTATGTAGACTGTTCTAACATATTTTACCAAAATACATTTTTTTTTACTGAGGAAGTATCCTTCCATTATATGATTCTTACCTCGTTCCATCCTTTGTCATTGTGTCAACTTTAGCAACAAACCACTGTCTGTACTGATCCTGAAACATGACAGCTTTCCATAATACATGTTGCATCACCTGACTGATAAGTCAGCAGTGAAGTATAACAGGGATATAAACAAGTTAAAATTTAGCTATACTTCAATATAATTATTACAAAATATCGAGTTAATAAAGAAATAGGATTTCAGACATTTTAACCTTTACCCTGCTAAATTTCTGAAATGGCTTGATCCATCATTCAATATAGGCAAATCCCTTTATTACTGGGAAGGATGTTCACCAAAATTTTATCGACTGAATAGTGAACATGTCCGTGCAGGTTGATCTTTGGTCTGCACTGGATGCAAGAATTGCCTGCCATCAGTAGGCTGAAGGTTAAAGACATTCTTATCTGATTTTTGGCGGGCTCCTTTAAGTTAAAAACTTACTCTGAGAAGCACTGTTGTAGCTTCAGCGAGACTGCACTTCCTCTGGGTACTCCAGACATACCACTGTGGCATCCAGTGAAATACAAGACGTAACAGGCCCACTGTGATGAAGATGAAGAAGTAAACAACAATGCATTTCAACTTACTGACTGTGTAACCCTGTATCTCCTGCAATGATATAATCAATAATATTAGTATTAATACGGGAATAGTTATAATAATATTATAATTATTTAGTATTGCTAGTTTAAACAATGTACAATTCTTAAAACAACAAGTAAATTCAGTGAACTGGTATACCCCGCCGAAAGGGTTTGTGGTGAGGAATGGCAAAAAAAATATATCCGGCAAAAAGTTAAGGATGTTACTAAGAAGCAAATAATTTCATTAGTCAAAATCAATTTAACAGAAAATGAATGCCTTTTTTTTTTTCGGGGGGGGGGGGGGGGGGGGGGCAGAGGGGGTGACCAGGTGAGGGTATAAAACTTCACAAGTCATGTTGATTATAAATACTGATAAAATTATTTATTTATTTTTCTTTCAGGGGGAGGGGGTGACCACGGCAAGGTGGTGACCAGGTGTGGGTACACAACTTCACATGTTTATAATAAATGTTCATGGAAAAGAATGAAAGAAGTTTAATGAAATTCTACCCATTGGTTGGTTTATGTACAAATCTGTGGATTAATTTCATTAGTCAAAATCAATTTAACAGAAAATGGATGCCTTTTTTTTTTTCGGGTGGGGGGGGGGGCGGGGGGGGCAGAGGAGGTGACCAGGTGAGGGTATAAAACTTCACAAGTCATGTTGATTATAAATACTGATAAAATTATTTATTTTTCTTTCAGGGGGAGGGGGTGACCAAGGTAAGGTGGTGACCAGGTGTGGGTACACAACTTCACATGTTTATAATAAATGTTCATGGAAAAGAATGAAAGAAGTTTAATGAAATTCTACCAATTAGTTGGTTTGTTATGTACAAATCTGTGGATTTTAAAACAATTAAAAGGCAATAAAAATTGACCAATCCAAAAAAAAATCCCAAAAGGGCATCATCGCAGTATGTTGGTTCATGTTTATTTCAAGTTTTATGGAATTCTACCAGCTACTTACTGAGAAATGACTGCGGACAGACAAAAATGCGCATTTTTTACTATTTCAGGGGCCATAACTCTGTAAATAAGGGGCGGAGCCAGATAAAAACTTGATGGGAATCATTGCAGTATGTTGGTTCATGTTTATTTGAAGTTTTATGAAATTCTACCTGCTAGTTACTGTGAAATGGCTGCGGACAGACAAAAATGTGCAGTTTTTACTATTTCAAGGGCCATAACTCTGGAAGTAAGGGGCGGACTCAGATGAAAACTTGACGGGCATCATCGCAGTATGTTGGTTCATGTTATTTCAAATTTATGAAATTCTACCTGCTAGTTAGTACTGAGAAATGGCTAATGACGCACGGACAGACAATGACATTTCAATACCATCCCCCCCCCAATTTCATCGGTGGGGGATAATTACTTCTTGCCAAAACGGAGTCCAAAGCTTCTGTTGACTAAGATCATTCTGAAACTGGGTACCAGGTTGAAAATTTCAGCTCTTGCATCTGATTGGCTGTCTCTGAGCACAATTTTTAAACTGACCAATCAAATGAAGTAGCAAGGTGAGACTGGTCTACAAATTTAATTTTATAACCTTGAGTCTCAGTCTCCACATTTTACAGTCATCATTATAGAAAATTTGGCTAATTTTTTCAGTATTCTCATTTATCCGTTTGACAAAAAACATTTACAGTAAAATCATTAATATTCGTGGGAGACTAATTTTGTGAATTTCGTGGTTAAGTGAATCCACGAAATTTAATCCCAACGAACAAGTAAAATTCCATGAATTCATATCCCCACGAAATTTCCATTTTGACAAAAAACCAGGAAATTTCCAGTCCATAAAATTAAATGATTTTACAGTACATTATAATCAAAAGAAGTGAAAACTACTACAAAAATATATTTAATACAAAAAATATTCACAAACAGTATATCAAATGAGGATTTGCAATACTTAAATACAATCAGAGATGCTGGAAGAAATATACTGTATTATGTCAAATGCAACCTTAACAATTTCTTAGAAACTGTTGACAACAAAAGATGCCAGTTAAGTTAGTAATGAATACCCCCAGTAGCTGTCCCTTACAGTTATGGGTTTAATACAACTCTTACATGTGCTTCTGATTCAAATATCATTAAATGTAAATGTCTTGTCTAGCAGACTGATCTTGGTCTGCACTGTTCGCTATTCAGTCACTAAATTTTCAGTGAACACCCCTTCGAATAATAAATGGTATTGCCTAAGCTGAATGAAGGACCAGTCCATTTTAGAAATTTAGCAGGCTAAAGGTTAAATTCGGAATCTCTGGAAATGTTTGGACTTTATAGCTGGGACATTTGAACTAACAGTACAGTTACAGCGAGTCACTGTCAGATGTATAACTATATCTATGAGGTTAATAACACTCTGAGTACATGTAAATGGTAGATTCTATTTTAATTGTTATATAATTAAGTACTAATTAAAAAGTTCTGTGCCATTAACAGAACAGCATGCCATGTTTATCATAACTCCACTGGTAAATTTTTGATATCAAAGGACTTCGGACACTTTCTATATGAATTTGCCTACTCCAAGAGTGAAAAATAAACCACTAAGAAATAAGTATTTAATTACATACACCATCAAAATACATATTTGAGATTATTTCTTAAAGTCAAATTTTCAATATTTGTTTCATAAAACGGTGATTTTTGCTTTAAATAGAATTACGTACCCTGTTATTATACATATAAAAGCTATTTTGCTTTATACAACATTGTTCCTACCCTTGCATCAAAACCATATTTGGCCAGCATATGCAGATATTAATTAGGCCAGAGTTCTTTGATTTTTTGTTACTCAGACCCGCCGACCCTATTTTCCGTCATTTTCGAAAAAAATAAAAATTGAAATTTCAACAAGAGGACCATGATGGTCCTGAATCGCTCACCTGTCCCAACATGACCCAGTTTTGAACTGAGTATGACGTCATTTTTTTCTATTATTTGACATAGTGACCCAGTTTTTAACCTCATGTGACCCAGTTTTGAACCTGACCTAGATATCATCAAGATGAACATTCTGACCAACTTTCATACAGATCCCATGAAAAATATGGCCTCTAGAGAGGTCACAAGGTTTTTTCATTATTTGACCTACTGACCTAGTTATTGATGGCACATGACCCAGTTTCAAACTTGACCTAGATATCATCAAGATGAACATTCTGACCAATTTTCATGAAGATCCATTCAAAAGTATAGCCTCCAGAGAGGTCACAAGGTTTTTCTATTTTTAGACCTAATGACCTAGTTTTTGACCGCAGCTAACCAAGTTTCGAACTTGACCTAGATATCATCAAGATGAACATTCAGACTAACCTTCATACAGATCCCATGAAAAATATGGCCTCTAGAGAGGTCACAAGGTTTTTCTATTATTTGACCTACTGACCTAGTTTCTGATGGCACGTGACCCAGTTTCGAACTTGACCTACATATCATCCAGGTGAACATTCAGACCAATTTTCATGAAGATCTTGTGAAAAATATGGCATCTAGAGAGGTCACAAGGTTTTTCTATTTTTAGACCTACTGACCTAGTTTTTAACCACAGCTGACCCAGTTTCGAACTTGACCTAGATATCATCAAGATGAACATTCAGACTAACCTTCATACAGATCCCATGAAAAATATGGCCTCTAGAGAGGTCACAAGGTTTTTTTATTATTTGACCTACTGACCTAGTTTCTGAAGACACGTGACCCAGTTTCGAACTTGACCTAGACATCATCAAGGTGAACATTCTGACTAATTTTCATGAAGATCCATTCAAAAGTATGGCCTCTAGAGAGGTCACAAGGTTTTTCTATTTTTAGACCTAATGACCTAGTTTTTGACCGCAGCTGACCCAGTTTCGAACTTGACCTAGATATCATCAAGATGAACATTCAGACCAACTTTCATACAGATCCCATGAAAAATATGGCCTCTAGAGAGGTCACAAGGTTTTTCTATTATTTGACCTACTGACCTAGTTTTTGATGGCACGTGACCCAGTTTCGAACTTGACCTAGATATCATCAAGGTGAACATTCTGACCAATTTTCATGAAGATCTTGTGAAAAATATGGCCTCTAGAGAGGTCACAAGGTTTTTCTATTTTTAGACCTACTGACCTAGTTTTTGACCGCAGTTGACCCAGTTTCGAACTTGACCTAGATATCATCAAGATGAACATTCTGACCAACTTTCATAAAGATCCCATGAAAAATGTGACCTCTAGAGTGGTCACAAGCAAAAGTTTACGCACGGACGCACGGACGACGGATGCTGCGCGATCACAAAAGCTCACACTGTCACTTTGTGACATGTGAGCTAAAAATTTCAAAATTATTTTCGGGCGACGATCGATGTTTTGCTGCATTCTGACGATGACGACAACGTCGATATTCGTCAGCGCATTATCCGTCAGTGTCATATAGGCGCAATTTCCGCTCAAATGGAAGCGTCTCCCGTACGTAAACAAAAACTTGAGTGAAATTTAAGATTGTCTTTGAACGATTTATGCGCGATGGAAAAGCGGAATATTTGGTTTGTGATCCAGTATATAGACAATAAAACAACGAAAAACAAGTTCTGTAAAGGTTACGGTCAGTAACGGTGTCTCAAAATGTTAGAAAAACATAGATTTACCCGACGTAAATAACAACGGCAACATTGAATGTGAATTTGACATGCCTTTGGCAGTTATATATTACATGAGGATGAGGTATAGGAGCAACAAAGTGCTGCCAAACAAACGAGTCATCCGTTTCAGATTTTGGGGTTTTTTTTACCAGGAGGGAAAGGCGCCCAGGCCTGTGATTTGGAGCAAAAACAGCTCGGTGTTTGGGCAAAGGGGAATAAAAAACCTGATGTAAAGTCAGTTTTTTGGGAAAACTGCATAATTTAAAAGATATTTTCTGAGGGAAGGCCCCTATTATGAAGGGGATAAAACCCTGTGATATGCTTATGAAGACATATATTATATTACAAGTTGCCTGATTGGAGGTATTTATCTATATATTCCATTGCATACAAATCCTTTTCAGGGACCTATCTAGCTACTTATGCTTTCAGTCATTTTCTGGCCATCGAATGTAAAATAAAGAGTGGCCCGACTTTGAATCACTTGCCCCTGACCACTGTGGGATCGAGCCCCACTCAGGTCATCATGTGATAAAGATATCCAGCTGGCTGACGGAAGGTAGGCCATTCTACCCAGATGCCAATTCTTGCCGGAGATGATGCCCAGAGGAGTACCTGGGGTCTTCCTGCACCATTTAAGTCTGGAAAATCACCATATGACCTATAAAATTGTGTCAGTGTGACTTATAACACAACAAATAAATATTAAAATGTATTAAATAAAGATCTTGGTCAGAAAAGTTTATGAATTAAAAATAAAAGTATGCACATGCTAGAAATGAAACCAGCCGATCAGACCATTGAAAATTGCTATTCAATCATCAATTTAATACTCGCCGGAGATGTTTTGACCAAGGGCAAATAGTACCCATGCCCAAAGAGTGATTTTGTTAAAGTTTTTGAAATCATCAATTTTATGTTCAAGATAATAAAAAAGTTAAACACAGAATGGTAATTTTCTTTGTATTACATGTTAAATGCATATTATTAAAAGTAGTGTTAAAATCCTTTCAAGCAACACATTTGAAGTGATCACTTATCGTCTGTTGTTTTAGTAAATTTTACTGCCTTTTTTTTTTTTTTTTTTCCCCCTCCTCCTCTCAACATTTTTCTGCCCAAAATCCGCGTAACAAAAAATAAAAAAACTCTGGCCTTATACACATTTTCCGTGACTATTGTGTTGATGCAAGGGGTGGAACAGTACTTTTAAACAAAAAAATATAACTACAGGGTGTTCCTAAATGTAAAGTAACCAATACTTTTTACATTCATGTTTAATAATTTGATTGTCACATATTTTTACATCTGTTTGTAACTCATATACTATACAAATGTTTGAAAGGGTACACATAGGCATATTATACATGTATAGTAGTGAGAGAAGCAAATACTGTGAATATTATTCGTTGGGTTAAATTTTCATTGGCTTATCCTGGTTGTTTGTTGCAGTAGATTGGCAAACGTGTGCTGTAAAATACTAGCAACACACCAGGTAATCTTCTGCTTGCCCTCCTCGCGACGCGCACTCCATTAGCGATGAAGATGTTATTTGTTTTCCATTTGGTTCTATTATTTTTTGTATTTTTTATATATTTTTCATTTCTTTATTTTTTTCATCTTCTTCTGTGCATTTATATTTATTTCTTTTAGACACAAACTAAATGTCACACACATTCATTACTTCATGTTCTTCCTTCTGTGAAAACTGAATTGAATGTTGTTCTTTGCGGCGGACTAGGTCTAAACACCAAACAAGAGGACCATGATGGTCCTGAATCGCTCACCTCTTCCCACATGACCCAGTTTTGAGTATGACGTCGTTTTTCTATTATTTGATATAGTGACCTAGTTTTTGAGCTCATGTGACCCAGTTTTGAACTTGACCTAGATATTATCAAGATAAAAATTCTGACCAATTTTCATGAAGATCCATTGAAAAATATGGTCTCTAGGTTTTTCTATTATTTGACCTATTGACCTAGTTTTCGAACGTACATGACCCTGTTTTGAGCTTTACCTAGATATCATCAAGGTGAACATTCTCACTAATTTTCATGAAGATCTCATGAAAAATATGGCCTCTAGAGAGGTCACAAAGTTTTTCTATTTTTATACCTACTGGCCTAGTTTTTGACCGCACGTGACCCAGTTTCGAAACTGATCTAGATATCATCAAGGTGAACATTCAGATCAATTTTCATGAAGATCCATTGAAAAATATGGCCTCTAGAGAGGTCAAAAGATTTTAATAATTTTAGACCTACTGACCTAGTTTTTGACCACAGTTGACTCAGTTTCAAACTTGACCTAGATATCATCAAGATGAACATTCAGACCAACTTTCATACAGATCCCATGAAAAGTATGGCCTCTAGAGAGGTCACAAGGTTTTTTATTATTTGACCTACTGACCTAGTTTTTTATGGCACGTGACCCAGTTTCAAACTTGGCCTAGATATCATCAAGGTGAACATTCTGACCAATTTTTATGGAGATCCATTCACAAGTATGGCCTCTAGAGAGGTCACAAGGTTTTTCTATTTTTAGACCTACTGACCTAGTTTTTGACCGCACATGACCCTGTTTCGAACTTGACCTAGATATCATCAAGATGAACATTCAGACCAATTTTCATACAGATCCCATGAAAAATATAGCCTTTAGAGAGGTCACAAGGTTTTTCTATTATTTGACCTACTGACCTAGATTTTCATGGCACGTGACCCAGTTTCGAACCTGACCTAGATATCATCAAGGTGAATGTTCTGACCAATTTTCATGAAGATGTCATGAAATATATGGCCTCTAGAGAGGTCACAAGGTTTTTCTATTTTTAGACCTACTGACCTAGTTTTTGATAGCACGTGACCCAGTTTCGAACTTGACCTAGATATCATCAAGATGAACATTCAGACCAATTTTCATACAGATCCAATGAAAAATATGACCTTTAGAGAGGTCACAAGGTTTTTCTAATATTTGACCTACTGACCTAGTTTTTGAAGGCACGTGACCGAGTTTCGAACTTGACCTAGATATCATCAAGGTGAATGTTCTGACCAATTTTCATGAAGATCTTGTGAAATATATGGCCTCTAGAGAGGTCACAAGGTTTTTCTATTTTTAGACCTACTGACCTAGTTTTTGATGGCACGTGACCCAGTTTCAAACTTGACCTAGATATCATCAAGATGAACATTCTGACCAACTTTCATAAAGATCCCATGAAAAATGTGACCTTTAGAGTGGTCACAAGGTTTTTCTATTTTTAGACCTACTGACCTAGTTTTTGACCGCACGTGACCCAGTTTCGAACTTGACCTAGATATCATCAAGATGAACATTCTGATTAATTTTCATGAAGATCCCATGAAAAATGTGACCTCTAGAGTGGTCACAAGGTTTTTCTATTTTTAGACCTATTGACCTAGTTTTTGACCGCACGTGACCCAGTTTCGAACTTGACCTAGATATCATCAAGATGAACATTCTGACCAATTTTCATAAAGATCCCATGAAAAATGTGACCTCTAGAGTGGTCACAAGCAAAAGTTTACGGACGCACGGACGGACGACGGACACCGCGCGATCACAAAAGCTCACCTGAGCTAAAAAAGAGTCAATATGTGCACAGCAGATAATCTAATCCTGACTATAGTCCATCCAACAGAAATAACGCTTGGTATTGATATGCCTGTGATGCATAGGTCCAGAGCAGGTCATGACAGTGACGGTTTCACATTCAGTGTGATGCCACGAAAGTGATATGTCAAGTCACTTTCCATGCAGATGACATATACAAATACGGCCAGACGCGAAAACAAACTAAAAGGTCCAGTCGAGTTTCAGATGGAATTTTTATGCATCGACCTGCTGTCTACTTTAGCCCTACAAATGACATATTTCGAATGTGTTTTGCTCACAACTTCAACCCTGATTAGGCAACATTATCTTTAAATGGGTTGTTGTCAGACTTATCCCGATTTAACTTTTTTCCGATACAGCTTCCTTAGGCAAGCCCCACAAAGAACTGTCATTTCGGATACATTTTTATTACATGTTTAAGCCAAGTGAGCCGTGCCATGAGAAAACCAACATAGTGTTTTGCGACCAGCATGGATCCAGACCAGCCTGCGCATCTGCGCAGTCTGGTCAGGATCCATGCTGTTCGGTTTCAAAGTCTATTGGAATTAGAAAAACCGTTAGCGAACAGCATAGATCCGTGACTAGACTGCGCAGATCCATGCTGGTCATAATTGCACTATGTTAGTTTTCTCATGGCGCGGCTCAAATATTATCTGTGCCACTGGTACTTATCCCAAGCAAGAACCCACCCTACGGCTTGATAAGATGACTGCCTTTTCTTAGTATTAATGTTATACAGCACACAAATATCTGCCATCACTTATAACACAGCTATACAGACATGTACATGTACTTAAATATTTAACTACCTGAACCACTGTAATAAAACTGACCGGTCACTTATACATGTATATCTATACATACATGTAATGCATCAATAACTTTACATTACGAACAGTGTATAGATAAATCAAGTACAGGTTGTCTGCAAAAATATCGCTCTATTTTTTTATTTATCTATAGGATTTTAATCTTAAATTGTTATTTTTTCCTTTTAATAAACTGATATTGTAAATTTTTTCGACTGGAATTCATACATTTAAAACTTTCGTAAAGTGATGACATTATTATATTTTTACGGAAATTAAACATTTTATTTTTTCAAGAAAATATATCCTGGCCTAGATAAAATAAGAAAAACATCTTTATAGGAATAGATACAAACCAGTTTCTGCTGTAATAAGTTAACTAACACATTGGTTTATCATTGACTCGTAACGATTTGGGTATTGTTTAAATACTTATGGAGAATTTTGCATTCAAAATGTAGGCTAGAAGCATATGATAGTGTCCGAAGTCCTTTATCTATTACAGATCAATCTGTTTTGTTAATTAAACTGTATGTATACCATTTTGCAAAATTAATACAGCTAAAAATATAATTAACAGAATGGTATATAATGATATATAAATTTACATAAAGTAATAATTGTCAGACATATTCGATGATATTTAAGGCCCATGCTTTGAGTTAACACAACTGGAATGATCAAAATCCCCCTTGTCAGTCAGGGATATGTATTAGCAGGGGCCCAGTAGCCCATGGCCCCTAGATTTTGGGCTGGGTCCCTAAATTGTTGGAGAAATTGGCCATATACCTAAATGTTAAACATTTATTTTTGACAGTCTGGGCCCCTAAATAAAAGTAGCTAGTTTATATCCGTGATAAGTGTGTATGTTCAAAAACAATGTAAGTGCAGTCATTATAAGTCAGGTTACAGTGGTCTGTATAAGTCAGGTTACAGTCTGTTTGACCGTACTTTCGCTTGATTTTATCTTTATTTTCAGCAAACTTTTCATCAGTTTTTGAGCAAGTGACAAAATGTCCTGCAAATTAAATATGGCACTAGCTATACATGTTCTACACTTTTTTTTACAAACAGCTGATTCAGAAGGCTTCTGCAGACAAGTGGTCTAGGTTGTTGACTTTAAATAATTTCCCTCTCATAGCTACGAGTTTTAAACCCTACAATAGAATGTAGATTTAAGTAATGAAAAGTGTATGGTCTAAATGAAAAGTGTATGGTTTAACCCTTATCATGCTGGACACGACTGATTCTGCCTTTGCGACCAGTGCTGATCATGATCAGCCTGCACATCTGTGCAGTCTGATCATGATCTGCATTGTTTGCCATTCAGTCACAATATTTTTGGTCAGCACCCCTTTTAACAATAAATGGTACTGTCCAAACTGAAATGTACAAGTTCATTTTTAGAAATTTAGCAGCGTAGGGGTTAATACTGATGTCTGCCCCAGCCTGAAATACTGCAAAGGTTACCATCTTGAGTGGCTCTTTGCCTCTTTCTCTATCTTTAATGCTGAAAAGTCACTGTATGTCTTATAGTGACCTAGTAGATTGTATCAGAACAATTACAGTCATACAAACAAACAAGCTGAGCCAATATCAAAATGACTCACAGAGTGCAGTGGATCTTTGAATAGCACAAACTGTTACTAGCATTACAGTGAAATCTCAACTGATGTCTCACAAATGTTTATTGAATATACTTCAATTAATCAAAGTAATTGGCCAGCCATGCATTAAGAATGGTGACAGATGGTTGCACCTTCATCTATATATATTAAAGATTTTTACTGCATACTAAAAATTATAAAATGTGGAATTTACGGTTCTTAATGTGAAAGTGCTCAGAACAGGTTAATTTACAAAGAATTTTTAACCAGTACTAGGAAGAAAATATCTGTTATTGTAAATACTATAATTATAGATCAACGTTATGCATTGAGGCGTGTCTGCACTTTTAGCTCATAACAATACTGCGGTAAACGCTGAGGATAGCGGATAATTCACGCCTCACGAATTGACGTTGAATATTAATAGGTGCTTCCTTTAGACATAAATTTACAATGTTTTTTTTCCTATGGGAAGAAGATCATCTGCCACTGTATATAGTTGTTCTTTCAGGAAAGGTTTACCATTGAATTTTATCCAATGGGAACAAAAATATTTGTCACTGTCGGCTTTATTTTTGTTGTGTTTAACGTCACACTGCCACAATAATATAATTATGTCATTGTTGGAGAAGTATTGGCTCTTCAGTTGTGTCATTAACCCTTATCATGCTGGTCTGACAGGTCATAACCGATTGTGCCTTTGTGACCAGTGCTGATCATAACCAGTCTGCACATCCATCCAGTCCGATCATGATCTGCATTGTTCGCCTTTCAGTCAGTATCTTTTTGGTAAGCATGCATCCCTTTTAACAGTTAATGGTACTGTCGAAATTGAAAGATGGACAAGTTCATTATAGAAATTTAGCAGGGTAAGGGTTTAAACTGAGGTTATTCTCACTACATCTCTTGATGAAGACATTACCTCACTGAATTTTTTTCAAAATCATGAAAGGAATGCCTTTTCAATGGAAATACAATTTAGATACATTATGGGACAATAATATATGATATATATTATATATATAATAGATGATACAAACCATTTGATCTTCTTCTCCTTGACTGACATAACTTTTCCTTGGGTCAACTGGAGGTGGACCAGTAACAAACTTCTTCATCTTTGACCTCTCCTTCAAATCTGCAACAAGTACAATTATGGTCTATCTATAGCCTGGTTCAAAATGATAAAGATGAATCTAAGACTTTTGTTTTTGGTTTTGTTTAATTAAATATAACTATTTCATACCTTCTTAACCTTCAACCTGCTGGCGGCAAGTGATTCTACCTTGGCGACCAGTGCAGACCAACAGCCCAAAGTTCATGGTCTGTACTGTTTGCAATTCATTCAGTAATTTTACAGTGACACAAGTTGGAAAAATAAACAGTACTGCCACAAATTGAATGACGGTCCAGTCTATTTTAGAAATTTAGCAGGGTAAACGTTAATAGTGACAAAGTTACACTGACATTAATTTAGTACCAGTCGACTAGCTTAAATGATACTGGCACATGTGCAAATACGTAACTATATTATGTTACTGACACACCACTATTCCCTGGGTGAACTCAAATGCTCTGACATCAACATCATGCAGGCACGTGTCCAGGTGGGGGGCCAGGGGGCCTGGGCCCCCCCCCAGCTGGCTGGCTAGTTACGATTTTTATTACTATGGGCCCCTCAATTAACAAATTTATACACCAGCACAATTGGCTTGATTTGACAGCAATACACAGGCTAAAGAGCCATAAAACTGTGTCCGGTAGTTGAAATTAAATTAAATTAATGACGTTGCCCGATACATGAGATTGTACGGCATTGTATTACAAATGGTTGAAAAAGAAATCCTTTACTCGAAATTTGTGAAAAACACATAAAATTTGAGGCAATTAATTATGAATTTGAAACTACTGTATCAATTTTACTCTTTTGGGTCCAGTAACCTTACTTAAAGATACTCTCATGGTTTTAAAAGTAGCTTCTCAGTAAATCTTACAAAACGCATCTAAAACTCGTTACTTATGAGGGGTTTTATACATAAAAATATGTGCTGTGGTGTTATAGTTTGTACAGTAAAGAGTTCATTGTCATTTGAAATCTATGATGTAAATAGTAATTGTCATAATACTTTGTTTTGTCGGAAATCTAAAAACATTTGGCCATTTTGCAAATAAATAAATCATCTTAAAACTTTAACAATTTTTTTTTCATTATATTTGCTTAGAACACAAGAAATGCAGAAAAAGTTCAAAAAATATTTTTGTGTTTTTATTTATTTTATTATTAATATTTATTTGTGAACTTAGTAAATCATTTTTCTACAAATCATGTCATTTTGTATATCAATTTTGAGCAGTTTTTGATAACTTTCTTTTTAGTGAAATTACACATATTATTTTTTTTAATTAGAAAAAAAGTTTTTTATATACCGGTATTTACTCATGCTAAAGCTGTGAGTAAATCAATTATTCTCTAATCTCAATTACCTTCAACAAGACAAAAAAGAAACAATAAAAGTAGGAATAAGGCATATAATTGGCAGCATATGTGTACAATTGTTCGCGAAGTAAATTCATATTTCAACAATCCATTTAATGTTCTTCGTATGGTTCCAAGCGATCTAGTATCCGGGTAAATTTGAACTGAAACGAGACTAAAAGTAAATTTAATCATGTTGTTAAGATAAATGTTTCAAGTTTGCGTAAAACACAGACGTGAATAATTAATAAAATCTCTAATTTTATCTGGTGTTTAAGATTTAATTAGAAAAGACATCACCAGAACCAAACAGATACAACCAAAATTGTAGCTTTACAACTAACAATCGGAGTGATTTACTTAGAAAAAACAAACACACATTATATATATTCGAAACTTAACATAACCTGCGTAGAATAGTAAACATAAACCAAAAACAACATTTATTTTATTATAAAATAAACTAATATTCTAGACAAGCGATTTTCATGCCAGTTTGTTTCGTTGAAGCAAGCTAAAACTAAAATACATCATGGGAGGGAGGGCGGGTACAGACTGTTTGCTGCCAATCATAAACCTCGAGTGGTGAGAACAATATCAGTTCACACTTATAAACGCCGAAATATTTCACGAAATTCACGTGACAAAGAGCGCCCAAATATACTAGCATAAACTTCAGACCAAACTAGTACTGGGATAAACTACCAAGAAAAGTAATTTCGAAACGCGAATAATTTTATATATTATAATTGAAAGAAAAGGGTAGAATGAATGAAATTTTGATGACAATCATATAGTTTGTTTTATTATGATAAATAAAGTTGATTTTCAAACCACTAGCTTTTTTATTACTGGTAGCTGGTTATACATTGGATTTGTAGATATCAGAGCCAATACACCGAGACCTGGGTATCATACAGAAAAATGAAGTCCATACACTGTGACTGTACAATCATACATACACTGAAAAGGCTTGATGAAATGATTAAAAAATAGACTTTTCCTTAAATATATAATACATTCATGTATCCTTAAAGGTGTTTCAGGTAGCAGGAAAATGCATCTTTTCATGTGCCATATTACACATCGGGAGGTGATACCCATCCCCAAACCCACCCCAGGTTGGGCCCCCACAGCAAAAAAATCCTGGACACGGGCCTGTCATGTAACATCAGGCGTGTAGCTACCTATATGCCAGTACGCCCGTGAATCCATATAATATTGCCTATTTTTTTTTTACATCTTTTATCCTATCTGGACATGATGTGTTCCAAATCGTAATTAGTTTCTATATATGATAAAAGGGGACTTAATTCAAGAATTAATTTTAAGAAAGCACTGGCTTTGGCTCTAGATCTAAAATACTGAACTAAACAACTGATAACAAATGGTTTGAAAACTTTATCTATATACAATATTTCTATGTTTAATCCAAATATTTTTAATTGAATCCCTGTGCACGTCTTACAAGTCTGGCTTTGTTCTTTTCACTGTACTGAACAATCGTAGAACGTGCCTACTTCATCACCTACCGGCCGAAGGCCATGTGTGGCACTAGCACAGACACTCCAGATTTAAAACAAATGATGAACAACAACATAATTCCTGACTTTTTGAGTTTGAGTCATCAGCTACATGTATTACGAACGCACGAATTCCGATCAATATCACTTTGACGCATTAAAACAGCGATAAAACCTGTTTTGCCGTTATCATTCCGGACAGCATAAGCAGAAAATTTTTTTTTCCGGAGATTTTTATGTAAGTGCGGGCGGGTGAATTTTTTTTCTTTTTCTCGGGAATGAAATCATTGATGCGGTAGTTCCGACAAACGACAAATCAATTTGGTATGGCCTTAGTGTGCTAAATACATTTTCTACGAAGAAAAAAAAGATAAAATACAATATTTTCAATGGGAAACGATTTTCGTCACGCTGCCATAACTGAAATTTATTATGTATACTTATATTTGTGATGATGACGTCATACTTCCACATTGGTGCAGTGGTTACCAAGTTCACGTTGTAAACCAAAGGTCGGGAGTTCGATCCTCACCGGATGCCTTTTTTTAAAATTTCTTTTTTATTTCAGTGTTTGTTTGTTTTGTTTTTTTTATGAGTCTTGAAAGCATTGCAAAACATAAAGTCATTCATGTGAAATTTAACAAGTGTTTTGTTAGTGATGTCAGGTTCCAATGTACTGTCTGTAGAAAAAACTTATTTTTTAAAAAGGTTTTGGGAACAAAATATACAGGCATTGAACTGTGAAATGCACATAATGCTCTTCTCCCCGTTCACATATATTTCATCCACAAGCTTAAAAATCACTGAGCAGAGTTTATTACTAGGAAAAAACAATATAGGCTATGAATTATCTGGCAATAAACATCAAAAAGGCTCCTACTACCATTCCTATTCTATACCAGTAGAGCTAAAAGATTAACTATAAAAATGTCACAGACTGTTAACTTAGCAGTTCAATAAACAAGAGGACCATGATGGTCCTGAATCGCTCACCTCTTCCCACATGACCCAGTTTTGAGTAGGACGTCATTTTTTCTATTATTTGACATAGTGACCTAGTTTTTTAGCTCATGTGACCCAGTTTTGAACTTGACCTAGATATTATCAAGATAAAAATTCTGACTAATTTTCATGAAGATCCATTGAAAAATATGGTCTCTAGAGAGGTCACAAGGTTTTTCTATTATTTGACCTATTGACCTAGTTTTCGAAGGTACGTGACCCTGTTTTGAAATTTATCTAGATATCATCAAGGTGAAAATTCAGATCAATTTTCATGAAGATCCATTGAAAAATATGGCCTCTAGAGAGGTCAAAAGATATTAATAATTTTAGACCTACTGACCTAGTTTTTGACCGCAGTTGACCCAGTTTCAAATTTGACCTAGATATCATCAAGATGAACATTCAGACCAACTTTCATACAGATCCCATGAAAAGTATGGCCTCTAGAGAGGTCACAAGGTTTTTTTATTATTTGACCTACTGACCTAGTTTTGTAAGGCACGTGACCCAGTTTCAAACTTGACCTAGATATCATCAAGGTGAACATTCTGACCAATTTTTATGGAGATCCATTCACAAGTATGGTCTCTAGAGAGGTGACAAGGTTTTTCTATTTTTAGACCTACTGACCTAGTTTTTGACACACATGACCCTGTTTCGAACTTGACCTAGATATCATCAAGATAAACATTCAGACCAATTTTCATATAGATCCCATGAAAAATATGGCCTTTAGAGAGATCACAAGGTTTTCTATTATTTGACCTACTGACCTAGTTTTTGGCGGCACGTGACCCACTTTTGAACTTGACCTAGAGATCATCAAGATGAACATTCAGACCAACTTTCATACAGATCCCATGAAAATTATGGCCTCTAGAGAGGTCACAAGGTTTTTCTATTATTTGACCTACTGACCTAGTTTTTGAAGGCACGTGACCCACTTTCGAACTTGACCTAGATATCATCAAGGTGAACATTCTGACCAATTTTCATGAAGATCTCATGAAATATATGGCCTCTAGAGAGGTCACAAGGTTTTTCTATTTTTAGAACTACTGACCTAGTTTTTGACCACACGTGACCCAGTTTCAAACTTGACCTAGATATCATCAAGATGAACATTCAGACCAACTTTCATACAGATCCCATGAAAAATATGGCCTTTAGAGAGGTCACAAGGTTTTTCTATTATTTGACCTACTGACCTAGTTTTAGACGGCACGTGACCCAGTTTCAAACTTGACCTAGATATCATCCAGGTGAACGTTCTAACCAATTTTCATGAAGATCTTGTAAAATATATGGCCTCTAGAGAGGTCACAAGGTTTTTCTATTTTTAGACCTACTGACCTAGTTTTTGATGGCATGTGACCCAGTTTCAAACCTGACCTAGATATCATCAAGATGAACATTCTGATCAATTTTCATGAAGATCTTGTGAAATATATGGCTTCTAGAGAGGTCACAAGGTTTTTCTATTTTTAGACCTACTGACCTAGTTTTTGAAGGCACGTGACCCAGTTTCGAACTTGACCTAGATATCATCAAGATGAACATTCTGACCAACTTTCATAAAGATCCCATGAAAAATGTGACCTCTAGAGTGGTCACAAGCAAAAGTTTACGGACGGACGGACGCACGGACGACAGACACCTTTGTGACAGGTGAGCTAATAAAACAGGAGTTTTCGAGAATTTCGGCAAACAGTAATTTTCTCTGGGTAAAATTCTCATCACTAACTTTTAAAGATGGCTAGTCTTTTGGGTTTTAAACAAGCTTTGTACATGTAAATAATTTTCATTCCGCCATACCAGACATCTATCATAGCAGTATTTTTGCCTTAAAGTTGGACACATTCTTCCTTCTAAAAAGAACCGTATTTTTCTTTAGTTCATATACTGGCACACAAGTAGTCCCCGGAGAGCAGTAGTCCCCGGACACGTTCCCGCAACGCTCTATTTTCGCGATTCGTCTAAATATTTTAGTGCCTATTCATACAGACGTTTGTTTTGGAGAAGTCTAATTTTTCACAGGTAATCGTATGAGTATAATAATCATGGAAATCCTTCCGCATGGTTACTTGTTTACATTTTCACTTGCGGGGCTTCCGTTTTTATTGCGCATGCGCAAGAAAGGCCTATCTGGAGGGTTCAAAAATTAAGGCTTCATGTTTTTACTTCAGGACTAGCAGACGATACACAAACTTTCAACAAGAAAACTTATTTTCTTTGTGACAACAATACTAATATGCCAAAATATTTCATTATTTGTTCGATTAGCCAGTTATTGTCCATGACTTAAGCTTAATTATTTTACTTTCTGTTGTCGCAATTTTCCGTGTGGCTGGGACAAATAAATCTGACGCAACGTTCGATCTTTTTACAGTTGTATAAAATATCATTTGTCTTTTTCATAATTCCAGCTCATATGGGCAGTTCCCGATAAAAATATTCATGATAAAACGGTGTCCAGGCATTACTATCGAGCATGTTAAAATTGACGTTCTACAGACCCCTATACGGGCCTTGCTAATTCCCCGCGAACGTGACGTCATTTCATAGAAAAAAAACCCTAAACTGGTAATACCGGAGCTAAGGTATTTATATATGTTAATTGTTTTTATTCTTGATATTTGTAACTGACTGTCATAAGATGACAACGATAATAACCGTTATTCATTGAATATTTAGGTCAAATAGATTACCTCCCTTTTTACGTTGCTCCGCCATTTGCAGAATTTTAGGCGCAAATAGATAGAAAACTCAGTTTTTCTTAAATATAAGGTGCTTAAATATGTATAGGCCTAAAGAGTTTGACGTAGACAACCGAATAAAGAATGAATAAGGTCTTCAGTCTGTCTTGGTACTAATATTTCACCTTATATTTCGCTAAGTGTTGTAATCGTATCCGACAACACTTACAGTCAAACTCTCGGCAATACAGTCAAGTGGAATTCTGGCATATCAGTTGTTCTCTGTGTCTACAAATTCAGCTGTGCACCTGCAGTGGACTACATTCATGAGTGTCAGTAGATTAAAGAAACATTACAGTAAATGCTAGATTTACATGCACTTATAGTCAAGCTCCTGCAAAAGCCAAGCATTCAAGTAGATAAGTATCATATCCGATCCAATGTGATAGTGTGCATCCAGGAGAACACTTGCGAATTCATAAGACCTGTTGTTTTCACTTTTTTGAAAATTGGTTACGATAAAAGGAGTCTGAATGCTAAACCCAAGCATTCAAGTGGATGAGTGTCTTATCCGATTCAACGTGATAGTGTGCATCCAGGAGAACACCTTGCGAATTCATAAGACCTGATGTTTTCACTTTTTTTTTGGAAAATTGGTTACGACAAATAGAGTCTGAATGTTAAACCCAAGCATTCAAGTGGATGGGCGTTTTATCAACTTCAGCCAACAGTGATATAGTGTGCATCAAGCAGAACACCTTGTGAATCCCTGGTGATTTTTGCCTTCAACATTTTCAAGAAAACTGCAATCCACAAACATAGTCTGAGTGCTTTGACTTGCATTGACATTTGCTTAGGCTGAGATAGCTCAGTCATAAATTGCTACTTGCATATATAGAACTATTAGATTTCTGTGAAGTGTAACTATAAAGTAGCTGTAATTTCATGTCTATTCAAAGTACTTTAATGTATCTTATATATCATTTTTCAAGTTATTAGAACTACATGTTATAGAACAAGTTAGCTTCATCAGTGATAGTGCACATATTGCAATTTTTCAGCTTGTGTTAAACTATTGCAATTTTTTCAGTTTGTGTTGAACTATTGCAATTTTTTCAGCTTGTGTTAAACTAAGGCTATTGTTATTTTTGAGGAAGGGCGTATTATTATTATTAATTTTTTTTTTTTTTTTCATGCTGCAATTTTAAGTACAGGTATTATTTTTGCGCACTTAGATTTAAGGATAAGGTTTGCATTTTTGTAGTATTGTATATCTATTTTCATATTGTTGGTTAAGATGACTACCGAAGACTCTAATATGGCAGTGCGATCCTCTTCTCGCGAACGAACATTAACTGAGAAGGGTTTAGGGTACCACATTTCTCAGCAGACTATTAAGTTTCGGTCAGCCATATCAGCATGGAGGGGTATTGCCAATAAGTTACAAGTGTCAATGTCTGATAACACTGATATTTCTGTTATCCGTGAAGAACGCAATAAGCTTCAAGAAAATTTTCATTCTCTGTCTAGTGTTGATCTTGATCTGAATTTTCTTTCATCTGGGGAACAATCACATTCCACTGAGTTTGTCAATATAGAAACTTACCATCATGAACTAATGAGAGACATTGGTATTTATTTACGTTCTGTAGAAACCGATAGGTCCGAGACTAGGTCAAATTCATCAAGGTCCTGTAGGTCAAGGTCTCGATGTTCAGTCAGGTCAAGTCGCACACAGAATTCCAATAAGTCTGAGGTTGCTGCTCACGCAGCAGCTCTTAAAGTTAAGCTGAAGTATATAGACTTAGAAGCAAAATCAAAGGCAGAACTCGAAAAAATTCAAACCAAAAGGGAGATTGATATGGCAGAGGCAAAAATTGAAGCTTTAGATAGCACTGATTCTTTTTTACCAAATACATGTTTGTCAACAGAATCAAGTCTTGACAGGGTAAAAGATTATGTTGAAGCCCATGCCCATTATGATTCTAGCAGTACAAAATTTCCTCTGTCTCACGCACAGAATCCCATTACAACTGAAGCTACTGATGATATCATAGTCTCAACCCCAGCTCATATCTCATATACTACTTCTTTGAATCCTAGGGTATCAGACTTTGTACCTCAGAGTTCTGATACAGTTTTTTCCGCCACCAATCCTTCTCTAGATAGGACAGCAGACATCACTAATACCGACAGTGCACATATACCTGTCCATAAGCCTATCATAGCCCCTATACCATCTATTTACCAAGTGGTTCCACCCAAAGGGCCCAGTGATCAAAGTCTAATTGATCTTGCAAAGACGCTTGCAGAACAAGTTTCACTGAATAGGCTACCTTCACCCGAGCCCGGTGTATTCTATGGCGACCCCATTCAGTATCCTTCATGGAAGCTAGCGTTTAAAACTCTCATAGAGAGTAGGCAAATTCCTGATGCTGAGAAAATCCACTATTTGAAGAAATATATTGGTGGTCCTGCTAAACTAGTTGTTGAAAACTACACCCTGTTAGCCAGTGATGATGCATATGATAGCGCTAGGAAGCTACTAGATGAAAGGTATGGGGACCCATTTATTGTGTCCAATGCTTTTAGATCAAAACTTGACTCCTGGCCAAAGATAAGTCCCAAGGATGCCAGTAGCCTTTTAAAATTTTCAGACTTTTTAAGACAGTGTCTTGCAGCAATGCAAAGCATCCCTCATCTAAGCGTCCTTAATGACCCTGCTGAGAATCGTAAGATGTTAGCCAGGCTTCCAGAATGGTTAGTCTCCAGATGGAACCGTGTCGTGGTAGGTCACAAGGAATCCCATAACGAGTTTCCTCCCTTTCAGTCATTTGAATCCTTCATTTCAAAGGAAGCCAAAATTGCTTGTAATCCAGTCACTTCTGTTCAGTCCATCAAGGGTGACATGGGAAATCATGGAAGTGAGGTACCTGAGAAACGGATACGGGCGGAACAGAAACCTTTGCTTAAGGGAAGATCCTTCTTAACTGGGATCGATGAGGGTAAGAATCCCTCTAAGGGCCATCCCAGGCGTAATTTTTCTGATTTCCAATGTTTTTTCTGTGAAAGGCCAGGTCATGAACTCGATCTTTGTAGAAAATACCTAGCTAAGACACTTGAGGAACGTAAATCGTTTGCTCGGGACAAAAACCTCTGCTTTGGTTGTCTTTCTCCTGGTCACCTATCTAAGGGATGTAAAAGGAGAAAACAGTGTAAAACCTGTTCCAAATTCCATCCTACCTCGCTTCATGGAGACAAAAGAGGGACCTCTGATGTCACCAAGGACAAAGGCCAGGCTGATAAACTGGAAGAGACTCAGAAGTCTCAGGCAATGCTTTCAGATTCGTCATGTCTCAATGGCACTAGTTGTAATAGTAAATGTTCTATGGTAGTCCCCGTATTTCTTTCTCAGCATGATAACCCGAACTTAGAGAGACTGGTCTATGCCATGCTAGACACCCAATCCGACACAACCTTTGTCCTAAATGACACTTGTGATGCATTGGGACTGACTGGCCCAAAGGTAACACTGATCCTGTCCACTATGTCTTGCAAGGATACCAGAGTGGAAAGCGCAAGGATTGGTGGCCTTGTGGTTCGCGGGTTTGATAGCTCTGTGAAGATATCTTTACCTGATGCCTTTACTAGAGAGGTTATACCAGCTAACAGATCACATATCCCTACTCCAGAAATAGCCAAACACTGGCCACACCTAAATGGCATAGCTGAAAGGTTAATGCCAGTTGCTGATTGCGAAGTTGGATTACTCATAGGATACAATTGTGCTCGTGCCTTAATGCCACGCGAAGTAATTCCTCCCATTGACCAAGGACCATTTGGTCAACGTACGGATCTTGGGTGGGGAATAGTTGGTATAGTTGATAAGTTTGCAGACAATCACGATGACTGCATTGGACTGAGCCATCGAATTTGTACCCTTGAAGTGCCATCAGATCTTGCCCCTAAAACAGGCCAACATAGTCTGACAAATGAGGTAGCATTTTCCTTTAGAACTCGGGTCAAGGTTGCCAGTCCTGTTGAAATAGCAAAGGCTATGGAGTTGGATTTTTGTGAAAATCAAGTTACTTGTACGTTGATCTCTCAAGAAGACCAAAGATTCTTGGAGAAATGAATTCTGATATCAAGTTCGTTGATGGCCATTATACAATGCCCTTACCATTCAAGGGTGACCCACCAAACTTACCTAACAATCAATATATGGCTCTCCGTAGGTTTAGAAGGTCTTAAAAGGCGTTTACAGCGTGACAGCGACTACCGCAGACTTTATGAACAGTTTATGAATAGCTTGATTAAAATGGGTCATGCTGAAGTTGTGAGTGACTCTGACCTACAAGTTGTCAATGGCCATGAGTGGTACATACCCCATCATGGTGTTTTTCACCCAAAGAAGCCAGGCAAGCTTCGAGTAGTTTTTGATTGTAGTGCTGTGTTTAATGGACAAAGTTTAAACAATCACCTTCTACAAGGTCCTGACTTAACAAACACCCTTATTGGAGTCCTCTGTCGCTTTCGCATGGAAAAGGTTGCATTTGCGTGCGACATTGAACAAATGTTTCATCAATTTAGAGTCGCCGAGAAAGATCGAAACTACTTGAGGTTCTTTTGGTGGTCAGATAGTAGTATGAAACAACCTGTAGTGTATCGTATGTGTGTTCACCTATTCGGCGCCAGTTCTTCCCTGGTTGCGCAAATTTTGGGTTAAAACAGATTGCCAAGGACAACGAACTTGAGTTTGGAGAAGAAGTAGCTAACTTCTTGCGACACAATTTTTATGTGGATGATGGACTCAAGTCTGTTCCTTCTGTCGAAGAAGCTATTCGCATGATAGATTCTAGTCAGGCAATGTGCAAAAGGGGCGGTGTTAGATTGCACAAATTCTTAAGCAATTCTAAGGAAGTTATAAGTCACGTGTCACCAGAAGACAGGGCTAGTGGACTTGCAGATTTTGATATTTTACTGATAGTTTTCATGTTGAAAGAACATTGGGCGTTCAATGGTGTATCGAGTCTGATTGCTTTCAGTTCAGAATAGTCTTGAGTGACAAACCTTTAACCAGAAGAGGAGTTCTGTCCACGGTTAGCTCCGTATATGACCCTTTGGGATTTATTTCACCAGTTATCCTTGTAGGCAAGCAGATACTGCAGCAGCTATGTGCACAGAATGCAGACTGGGATGATCAGTTCCTGACAACTTAAAATCAAAATGGGAGCAGTGGAGAAATGAGCTTAACATTCTTGGGTCACTTAGAATAAGCAGATGTTTTAAGCCTAAGGAGTTTGGTGAAGTCATATCTGCTGAAATACATCACTTTTCAGATGCAAGCATGGACGGCTATGGTCAGTGTTCATACCTCAGATTAATTGATAACAAGGGCCAGGTCAATTGTTCTCTTCTTATGAGTAAGGCTAGAGTTGCACCACTCAAGCCTATCACTATTCCTCGTCTTGAGCTGGCTGCAGCTGTTGTCTCAGTAAAAATTAGCATCTTATTACGACAAGAGTTACAATTTCCAGATGCACTTGAGTATTTTTGGACTGATAGTAAGGTAGTTATTGGTTATGTTGGGAACGATTCACGGAGATTTCATGTGTATGTAGCTAATCGTGTCCAACAGATTAGAAGTCACAGTGATCCATCCCAGTGGAGGTATGTTGAGTCAGAACTCAATCCTGCGGATATTGCATCAAGGGGTTCATCGGCTTATGCCCTTGTACACAAGTCCAATTGGTTTAAAGGCCCAGATTTCCTGTGGAATATTCAACTTCCACCTATCAAAAATGTAATCCCACCTTTGTCAGATGATGATAAGGAGCTAAAAAAGGCTCATACATTCAGAACCTTCGGTGCTTCTACCAATCTAGGGGAAATCTGTTCGCGTTTCGAGTATTTCTCTAGCTGGAGACGATTGAAACTTGCAGTTGCTCTATGTCTTAAGTACATTGTCTGTCTTAACAAACGTGTTAGGTCGTCCAAAGCTGAACAGCCGATTGCTCAGACTGAGGGAGAGGCGAGTTGTCAGTCTGCCGTATCAGTGGACGATTTGTTAGTAGCAGAACAAATCGTTGTCAAGGCTGTGCAAGCGGATGCATTTTATGAAGAAATTAAAAACTCTCCGTAACCTAAATGTGTCGGACAAGTTGTCTGATCACGAGATATTAAAGTTAAGAAAATTTGCTTTGAAGGGAAATTCTCCCATATTTCGCTTAGATCCTTTCCTTGATCAGTTTGGACTTTTGCGTGTTGGTGGTCGTATAAAACGGGCTGAGCTGACATTTGGTTTTAAGCACCCTGTTATTCTTCCCAAAAGAGGACACGTTACCGAACTCATTATTCGTCACTTTCACGAACATGTCCATCACCAGGGAAGAGGAATAACTATCAACGAGATCCGTTCCAGTGGTTTTTGGATTGTTAATCTCAATTCGAGAGTTTCGAGCTACATTTCTGGTTGCGTAGTATGTAAGAGGTTGCGTGGAACTACACAAGTTCAAAAAATGGCTGACTTGCCAATAGACAGGCTCCAACCTGCTCCTCCTTTTACATACAGCGGAGTTGACTACTTTGGGCCCTGGTATGTCAGGGAAGGCCGCAAACAACTTAAAAGATACGGGGCCATATTTACATGCTTATTATGTAGAGCAGTTCACATTGAGGTAGCGTCTTCTCTTGATACGGACTCATTCATTAATGCCTTGCGCAGGTTCTTGTCAATACGTGGTCCAATTCGAGTACTTAGGTCGGATAGGGGCACCAATTTTATTGGTGCAGCTCGTGAATTAAGAGAGGCTGTTTCAGAAATGGACGATGACCGTGTAAGTCAGTATTTACTTGAATCAATTTGTGACTATGTTGTTTTTAAAACAAACGTTCCGTCTGCCAGCCATATGGGCGGAGTATGGGAACGTCAGATAAGATCAATTCGAAATGTCCTTAGTTCCCTGATGTATCAGAATGGGTCTCAACTGGATGATGAAGGTCTCAGAACCTTCATGTGTGAAGCTGCGGCAGTGGTTAACAGCAGACCCTTAACTGTAGAAAACCTCAATGACCCATTGTCACTGGACCCCTTAACGCCAAATCACTTGTTAACCATGAAATCTAGTGTTGTCTTATCACCTCCTGGTCAGTTCGAAAAGTCTGATCTTTACTCTCGGAAACGTTGGAGGCGTGTTCAGTATTTAGCTGATGAATTTTGGTCGCGTTGGCGTAAGGAGTTTTTACAAAACTTGCAAGCCAGAAGCAAATGGGTTAAACCAGAACAGAATCTTTCTGTGGGAGATGTAGTTCTAGTCAAGGATGACAATGTCCCAAGATGTCAATGGTCGCTTGGTCGTGTAAGTCAGGCGGAACCAGATCAAGATGGCCTTGTCAGAAAGGTAACAGTCGCTGTTGGTGATTCCTCTCTTGATAAAGATGGAAGGCGTAACAAGCCATTGACCTTGTTGGAACGACCAATCCATAAATTGGTGTTATTGTGAACCGGGATAATTCCCCATCGGGAAGCCTTTTTTAATTGTTGTGCGCAATAAATGAATCGGTTTTTTCAAGTTTTGAGAAACAGTGCTATGTCGCAATTGAGAAATATTGCCTTTCTTTTAAATTCAAGTTTTAGGTTTAAGTTTATGTAATAAGTCCCTCTCCAGATTCATTTGGGGTTTTTTGCTCATATTGTAATTCTGTATACTTAAAATTAATTTGTCTGTAATCAGTTGATGTATGGTTCAGATGTGATGCCTTATGTGAATGCTTCGAAAGTTCTAAGATTTAATAAGCAATAATTGCTGCAATGATGTTATCACTTTAAGGGTTTCTACTTTAACTCTAGGTTATGTAATTTATATCCCTATATATATATATATATTTTTTTTTTATTGCCTTGGAAAATTAGGAAACCTAATTTTGGGGAGCCATGTAACTGACTGTCATAAGATGACAACGATAATAACCGTTATTCATTGAATATTTAGGTCAAATAGATTACCTCCCTTTTTACGTTGCTCCGCCATTTGCAGAATTTTAGGCGCAAATAGATAGAAAACTCAGTTTTTCTTAAATATAAGGTGCTTAAATATGTATAGGCCTAAAGAGTTTGACGTAGACAACCGAATAAAGAATGAATAAGGTCTTCAGTCTGTCTTGGGTACTAATATTTCACCTTATATTTCGCTAAGTGTTGTAATCGTATCCGACAACACTTACAATATTATTTAAGCTTTTGAGGACGAAATATATGCGATTTCTGTCCGGGGACTACTCACGTGCCAGTATAGCATATTTGTAGTTTTCGCATGTCAAGATTTAATCTTAATGCATTCTAAGACATTCATTCAGAAATCATGAATTATCATCAATTCTTAAAATTTTAATAGATCTCAAAGAACATAAACTTCTTAAAACGGATCCATAATTCCAGCAGCACTCCTTTAATTTTCAAGGGGCACTGGTGATTTTTCAAGGGAGCTCTGCCTTCTAGGTAGTCCAAATAATTTGACGTCAAAAGTGATTGAGATATTTTCGTGATAGGTCATAATCCCTCTCTTTACATCAAAACCAAGAACAACCTTTCCTGTGTTAAAATTAGATTTAGGTAAAAACACGATCAGGCAATATATTTAATATTATTAAAAGGTATTTTCTATGTTGTACGTGGAGTAGTCCAACTAATTGTACATGATCCACGATATTGTGATAATTTTTGCATAGGTCAATATCTTTCCTCCACGTACAACATAGAAACTACCTTTTATGTGTTGAGCCTTCCCCGCTGTTTTCTGAGCGGAAGGGTCAACACAGACAAGGTGATTTTTAAATCGCATTCTAACTATTAAAAAACAAAAATATTAGTGAAATTTTAAGATACCTGGCAAGAATATCCATTTCTTCCTTCAATTCAATTAATGTTTATATGAATAAACGGCAAAACACGAGTTTGTCACTGTTTTAAACAACACATCCTAAAGTTTACACAAATTTTACATGGCTCCGATTCGTGTCACGTGATCGATAATGACGAACCGCACAGTCAGCGTGTACTGAGTGTAATGGCAGACGTGTAAATACAGCGAGGTAGCCAAACTGAAACATATAGTATTTACGCTTTATTAACGTGTTTTACTGTTATGTTTAAACCGTAAAATAATTCAGTTTTATTATGTTTTATGATTTCATCGTGTAAATATATTGCCTGATCGTGTTTTTACCTAAGATCTAATTTCAACACAGGAAAGGTTGTTCTTGGTTTTGACTAGTCCAACTAATTGTACGTGAGCCATGATATTGTGATAATTTTTGTATAGGTCAATATCTTTCCTCCACGTACAACACAGAAACTACCTTTTATGTGTTGAGCCTTCCGCACTGTTTTCTGAGCGGACGGGTCAACATAGAGATAAGGTGATTTTTAAATCGCATTCTAACTATTAAAAAACAAAAATATTAGTGAAATTTTACGATACCTGGAAAGAATATCCATTTCTTCCTTCAATTCAATTAATGTTTATATGAACAAAAGGCAAAACAGGAGTTTGTCACTGTTTTTAACAACACACCCTAAAGTTTACACAAATTTTACATGGCTCCGATTCGTGTCACGTGATCGATAACGACCAACCGCACTGTCAACGTGTACTGAGTGTAATGGCGGACATGTAAATACAGCGAGGTAGCCAAACTGAAACATATATTGTCTACGCTTTATTAACATGTTTTACTGTTATGTTTAAACCGTAAAATGATTCAGTTTTATTATGTTTTATGATTTCATCATGTAAATATATTGCCTGATCGTGTTTTTACCTACCGTATTTTCCCGAATAAACGCCCCTGGGGGCGTTACATTTTCCAAAGAGGGGGCGTTCATTTGAGGTAAAAAAAATAAAAAATGAAAATTTTTACAAAACTTAAAAACACCGTTCAAACCAACTGTAAAGTGTTTCTGTGTTGTTTAATTCCCCCAAAACGTAATTATTTTGGCATCCAATTTAATGCAGTGTGTCTTAAAGTTATGCATTTAAATAAGGTACCTCATGTACTCCGTGACACGCTCGCAACATTACACATTACGTCATCATACCCAAACAGCTGTGTACTCCGATAATATTTTCCTTAGTACATGCGGGTAGCAATACACAATGTCAGTGGTTTGACACGCTGCTTATGTGTCGGCTTTTAAATTAAAAGTTATTAAAACTGTCGAAGAAAAGGTTAACACTTTGCTGCTAATTTGTTTAAAGTCGACAGGAAGCTTGTGCGCGGGTGGTGCAAAAACAAATCAAAAATGGATTTACCCTTTAATTTTCTATTTGATGATTGGATACATACCGTACTTAGTATAAACGTTTTGGATTTACGGTAAATGGACTGTTTAAAAGTGTGTTTAATTCTTAATACATTGGATACTTACTGTAAATTACTTATTATGTGGACTTATAAAAATGAGGTAGGTGATTTTTTTTTGTTCTTGTTGACTTTTTTCCCCTCCAAAACGGGTGGGGGGTGTTAATTAGAGGGGGGGCTTTAATTCGGGAAAATACGGTAGATCTAATTTCAACACTGGAAAGGTTGTTCTTGGTTTTGACGTAAAGAGAGGGATTATGACCTATCACGAAAATATCTCAGAATCACTTTTGACGTCAAATTATTTGGACTAGGTTTTGACGTAAAGAGAGGGATTATGACCTATCACGAAAATATCTCAATCACTTTTGACGTCAAATTATGGACTATACGTGGAGGAAAGATATTGACCTATAGATGCAAAAATTATCACAATATCATGGCTCACATACAATTAGTTTGACTACCTTCTAGGTAGTCCAAATAATTGTACTCGAGAGTTGAATATCGTTATATTTTTTTTGACTTGTCGATATCCGCCTCTAGGTAGACAACGTAAAATATCAAAATGTAAAATCGGTCTACTGGTTTCGAAGCAGTTTCCGTCATAAAATGAAGGTTTTTAAAATATCTTTTTTCTTGAACGTTTCAGTTCCGTAAAATGCTCCCAAAGAGAACACCTTAGCTCTTCTGCTTTACGAAAACATGAATATCAATAGTGTCTAGCGCACGTGATGACACACAGAGGGGCTCCAAAAGGGGTGAATAAATAGAGCTGAATCGGTTTACTACAGAAGCAGTTTCCGTCATCAATTTTTGTTTTAATATTTATGTACATTTTTACAGTGAATACGACTAGAAAAGCACCATCCGTGTTTTTTTTCAATCCTTCTGGTGAAATTAATTAATACAATTTTAAGAAATTTGAAGGTTCATGTGTTAAATTAGGCTTGTTGAAAATAGGAGGTAAAAAAAGCAAAACCTGAGACTCGAACTCGCGATCTCATGCTTGTGAAGCCGATGTTCTACCGATGCACAAAAATGACTCATTTTTATCTTTATTATGTATTTTTGGTAAACCATCTGGTTTCGACTGCCAAAAGGAGAAACTTTCAACTTAATTTGGGATAACGGAGTTATTCTTTGCGCATGCGCATTGATTGCACGTGAAATCCCCCATATGCGAAATGTAAACAAAACAATTATGGAATGAACAATTCGAGTTTTCTTGGAAAGTTTTTACCCTTTGTTGCTGAAATTTCACAGAGCTCTGGATTGCAGGGTAGCGTTATGGAAACAATCTCGACTTCATTGTGAAGAACGTCACGAAACGTAAAATAATGCGTTGACGGATACTACTAGCCGACGGAAACTGCTTCGAAACCAGTACCCGAGGTCTCATTATTTAAACTACCTTCTAGGTAGCACCTAAGTTCATATTATTTTCTAAAATATGCAAATGGAGGAAATAAAATGAAAATACAACTATTTCTGAGGGATCGAAATGTCTTTGGGGTTGAATAATTTGTCCAATTGGAGAAAATTACATTTTGGTGTTGAAATGTCTTGGGGTCGAAACGTCCAAGATTCAAGTGAAATGATACAACAAAAAGGGAAATAATTTTACCTGTGTCAGCTGCCATGGTATTTTATGCTTTCAAGTTTCAATTGTTTTCATGTGATACTCATGCCTTTACGTAGACATACGAAGACGCACTCTACAGTCAGGAAATCGGACGCACCATACAGTTATAGGCGGTCCGTAGTATGTAGGTGGAGCGATGATATTATGATAAAGTTGTCAGCGTTTTAAAGCGCGAACCAACGGCTAGAAACGAAAAAGACGTTTAAATCATTAAGTACATTGAAAGCACTCATCGATGATTTTTAAATCGAAAATAATGTTGATTTAAAGGCACTTGTAAACTACTGTACATTTCATTGAGTAGCTAGATCTACTTCAAGCCAAAATAATTTTTTTCAGATATAAGTAAGTGTCATAGATCTATATCAAATTAAAGGGTTTAATGAGACAAATTCAGAAATGCAACAAGTTTGAAAAAAAAATGAGTAAAACCAGAGTTATTGCCCTTTGAAATTTACAGAATGTCCATTTTTTCTGCCGCATATGATAACAAAATAAATTTTTTAAATAAAAATGATGTACATAGTTGTAATATATCAAACTAAAGTGTACAATGAGGCAAATTCAGAAATGCATTTAATTTAAAAATTGGTTGAGTTAAACCAGAGTTATTGCCCTTGGAAATTCACAAGAAAGTCCAATAATTTTTGCCGCGTAGGATAACAAAGTGACATTTTCAATTGAAAATGATATACATAGTTGTAATAAATCAAATTAAAGTGTACAATGAGACAAATTCAGAAATGCATTAAATTTGAAAATTGGCTGAGTTAAACCAGAGTTATTGCCCTTGGAAATTCACAAGAAAGTCTATTTTCTGCCGCGTATGATAACAAAGTGACGATTTTCAACTGAAAATTATATATATAGTTGTAATATATCAAATTAAAGTGTACAATGAGACAAATTCAGAAATGCATTAAATTTGGAAATTGGGTATGTTAAACCAGAGTTATTGCCCTTGGAAATTTACATAAAGTTCAAGTTTTCTGCTGCATAGGATAACAATGTGACATTTTCAAATAAAAATAATTTACATAAGTGTAATATATCAAATTAAAGTGTACAATGAGACAAATTCAGAAATGCAATAAATTTGGACATTGGTCGAGTTAAACAAGAGTTATTGCCCTTGGAAATATACAAAGAATCCAGATTTTCTGCCATGTAGTATAAGAAAATGGCATTTTCAAGTGAAAATGATGTACAAAATTGTAATGCACAAAATAAAGGCTGTTTAACCTGAAAAATTCATGTACAGTGATTTACTCACACAAATAGTATAAAACTGACTTCGTAGCATTATAGTAGCAACTTCAGTGTTAGAACATATACATGTGAAGAAAATCCCATTCTACTTGCATTATCACTTCCTTATTAAAGGCTTATTTCAGTTCTGTCACATATACATACCACCAGTTATTAAGATCAGTTTCCGTTCTGTCACAAATACATACCACCATTTCTTAAACTTTAATTATAACATCACCCGCCTCATATTCCTCGCCCAGTTTTGCCGTGTAAATATCTTCATCCTCCTCGTACAGAATGTTAAACCAGGCAGGAAAACCTGGAACCTGAAAATACACATCAAGAAAGACAAACTTTAATATCTTGTATCAATGCCTTTGCAAACATTCTATAAAGCATATGAAATAAAATAACTCAAATTAAGTAGTTAGAACTACCATGTAATTGTACCTGGGAAATTACTTTGCCTGTGTACCATTTTAAAGTGCCATCTTCAAGAAATCTATGATCAATATTTTTGCCCAAAAGTAAATGAGGCTCCTCAGGTGAAGGACAATTGTAACTCTTTTGGATTAATATCAGAACATTTCTTTTTAATTCATCAACACTCAACATAATTCTTTTTCCATCTAACTTTACTAAATGAGTAAACATTGTCATCACATTTTTTATTGAAAACATCTTTCCTGAACCTCAGCTGAACTCTAAGGGCCTCTTCTTGCTCTTTCTTTGACTTTATTTTTCCTAATGCAGTTATCACTTGATTTTCTGTTTGCCATAAGCCATAATATGTCATATCTTCAGTTTCTTTCTCCAATTTTTCAATTCTTTTTCTTTCCAAATCTTCCTTTCTCCTGAATTCTTCATTTTGTTTTTCAATGCGTTTTGCTCTTATTACTTCCTCTCTTTGTTTGAATTTTGCTTTTTCAGATAAGACTTCTTTCCTACTTTGTTTAATGATTTCAGAGGCATTTTCCTGTTTTGATAGCCACTCACTTGTTTTATTTAAGGAAAATGTTATGTGGGACTCCATGGTCAAAGTAGAAATATTTGGTTTTGACGAAATGATATGGTCAACATATGAAAACACTCTCTCAGGAAACTTATTGTGTTTATCCACGCTTTCAGTTTCTTGGTCACTTACCAGCGCATGTATGCCACCGGGCAAATGGTCACCATATTGTCGTTTTATAAGTTTTGCTAATGCTGGCAGAACAATTGAAAGTATAACAACGACATGGTTATCAATGTTTGACTTTTCTATTAACCGGTCATGAATAACATCTTTTTTTTATAGGAACATCATCAAATAAAACCAAACTACCACTCATGAAATCATCCAGATTCAGTGCAGCGTCTTCCAAGTACTTCAAAAGTTTATGATATCTTTGATTCATCATTGATATGTTTACTTCTTTATTTTCAATTACTTTCCACAGTGGTGTTGTAATATATTTGGAAATTAAGCCTAATGCTTTACAACCAGCTAGAAAAAACGGTTCTGATAAATCTTTTTGAACAGACGACAACAAACCATTTAGCGACGGACTTCTGTCTAAAAAGTCTTTCATTTTGTCTTGAAAATAATATATTTGCCCTGCGTTCGTAAACAGAATATTGAAACGATTACCTTTAAGAGGCTGTAGCGGGAAAGACATTTTATTTTGTTTTAAAAATTCAGTGATAAAAGTCATAAAATTTCCATGACATCCATTTTTGGCATCGCCCCGACGAGCAAATGCTTTGCAGGCAGTAAGAATTAAACGTATTGTCCCGGGCTGCCCTTGTTTCTCAAATGCTTTGTTAGATATAGGAATATTACCATCAATAAAATGAAGCTTTTCGGTTTCAAAAATAGCTTTTTGTGCAGTGTCTGCCATATGTACTAAAGTATGCAACCCGCAGAAAAAATTGTTCATTCTAGAAATCGAAAGTTTTTCTTCTTCACAAAGCTGATTGTAATTTTCAATGACCTGTGGTAATATTTCATTTCTGTACTCTTGCAGTAATTCATTAAATTTGGTTTCAGTAGAAGCACGGTCGCTCATAGTGTTTTTAATGTTCCTTAAAATTTGGTTACCGGTACCATCCCCTGCCACATCATTTATGTCATTCAAAATGTCTTTAAAAGTATCTAACGTGTCGTGACTTGATTTAGTAGCCATATCTTTCAAACCCAATAGCGTATAGTTTCCCTCAGAATCCCTAGCAGCAAATGCCCCCCATTTCTGACCATACTTTGAAGCTTCGTCTGTATGTAAGGTAGTATTTTCATTTGTTGATGTTTCTGATATTTGTCTTTTAGCAATCAACCCCCTTTCAATTGACCAATTATGAATTGTTCCGACCGACGGTAATTTGTTTGGACTTATATTTACAAGTTTTAAAACACTTGTAATAACTGCTCCAACATTTTCAAAAGCAACATGGTTATCAAGTAAAGAATAAACACATGAATGCAATTTCAAACTATACGTTTTACTTTTTTCATCGAAAAACTCGGCATTGTTAATCTTTTTTAATTCAACATTTTCATTTTCAAGTTCAATTAACCTTTCATGCATATCATCAAGTAATTGTTTTGTATTTCTATTTTCTTCTTCAAGATTTTCAATTCTTACTTTAAAAACATTCGTATCATCATGAGCATGTATAATTTCATTATCAGAATCAAGTTTCAAGCATTTGTCCCTCCAGTACATTTCTCTATTAGAGGTTCGGTTTAATTGTTTTTTACTTGATTGAAGTTTAATTTCTGATTTTTCCAAGCTTTCATTCAACTCATCTTTTTCTTCAATAATAAGATTCAGTTCCTCCCTGATATCATCATTTTCATTTTTGGCTGCAACAAGTTCAGTTGCAAGTTTCACCGCAACATGCTCAAATGTGTTTTCTTTAGTAACATCTGAATCACAGGCTAAAAAAACGTTTGATGTAGACGGAACAGGGACACTCTTTGCATCAGAATCTTTTGGCACAGGTAATCTATAAGAATTCTTCAAAAATCTATCTAAATTTTCCTTTCCCTTAACACGGGACTTACTTTTGTTCAAGTTTTTATGTTTCTTTAAAAGTCGATCTAAATCCTTAAGTAAAGTGTCATTGCTAGTTTTCAGTCCTTCTTTGCTTAATAAATACTTGCATGTTTCCTGCAATCCTTTTGATTTAATACAATCAACTAAAAACCCATTGGTTATGGTCTCCATGTTTTAATATCTGAAATAATAACAAAATATATTGATACTTACATTCAGTCTTTAACGGTGCACATAAACATCAAGACGCATACTGTAGCCACTGGTCAAACTGAATAAAATAAAATCAATAAAAACAACTTAAAATAACATAAAGAAAAAAAAAAGAATTGATTTTTAATATGCCCCTTACAGCATAAAATAACAGCAGACTTTTTATACAAAGAGCTGAAAATAAATATATTTTATACTCTTTCTGTAAATTTCTGCAGTTGTTTTGATATATTTTTGCAGCATGTACAAGCCAAAACAGAATTGAATAACTAAAATTCATTTTCTATTTGTTGTCATTATGAAAATATATAAACTGAATGGAAATTAAAAAAACTTTTCAGAGTAAATATAACTTTCAGAGTAAATATAACATAAGAAACCAAAACAAAATAAAATGAAAGTACAACGATACAGTAGGGTCAAAAGCTTAGCAAATAACACATCATAATTACCGATTGCTTAGGCATAATTGAGAAAAAAAAACATCATTGGTATAAATCTGATGGATTAATATCAACAGACTGAATATGAACCGAACATCAAACAAAAATCACCTTGGAATGGCTAAAACAAATACGGTCATTTTGCAGGTGCCCGTTTTAATTTTACTTTCGATTTGGCTTTACGCACTTCCGGTATAATATTTAATGAAAGCGGGAGGCACCCTACGGGCGAAAAATGGGTGCGCGTTGTTTTGCGCAACCCGTTTGCATTTCAGAAGTCGTATGGCAAAAAAGAATAATGGTAAATCTTTCTAAAAATATAAAAGTCAATGCCAGCTCATATAAAAAAGGCATAAAAAATGCAATTTTCCTTCACCTGAGGACTTCAAATAAGGTTTTTGGGGGTCAAAAAGGGTTAAATTACGACAAAATTGATGTAGGTCAGTGCGCACATCTGCTGACGACATCGGGTACCTGGTATCTTCCCATAATTCAATGAAACGACGTTTCCGGTGACCTTCATTTTGGGTCACCATGATAAACAAAATGGCGGCTTCCGAACCCGGAAGCGATTCTTATCGATGAAACTTTTCGATATACATAGTAAACAAAGTGCTTTCACTTAGAAAAAAATCAAATGTATTTAAAGAAAAATATCTTACCTTTAACATGCTTCGATTTCCGTTGTGAAGTCTAGCTGAAAAAGAACTTCATAAGCAATTGACGAAACACGTGTTTACAATGCAAGTAGAATGGGAGCTATTTTTAGCGCAAAACACTGAAGTCGCTAATTGTAGTACTTAAATTAATACGAACCCGGGCGATAAATTAATCACCGTAATAGATCTACCAAAAGTTTTTATAGATAATAGAAATCTAGATCTATCTAAATTGAAATAGATCTAGATGATATATAAAGCTTTAGATTTTTTTTTTTGTGGGGGGTGGGGGGAGTGGAATTTTTAAATGGAGCCAGAAAACGATACTTTGGTGGTCCATGATAAAGCTATTGAACATATGCATTTATGAGAGCAGAGTGCGAGGAGGTTTCGCCTTCTCATACAATGATAGTGCGGGACACAGCACGTGCTTTACCCCCACCACCCATACTTTAGAGCAAAAAAAAAAAAAACAAGAAAAAAAAGAAAACCAAAACACCCCTGATTTTCTCAGTAGATAAAGGGGCAAAAGCCCATTTTATAGATCATTTAGATATACTGCAGAACTGCTAAGGATTTAATGAAAATTAGCGGAAGAAGATTGTTGTTTCGTTTTATTTTATTTTTTTATTATTACTCAAAAGAAGTAATGGACGTATTTAATTGATTAAGCCTGCTCTAAAGACGAGTCTTGTAACATGATTCTGAAAAGCGTCTTTATTTCCATTTTAATAGTGGTGTTGTTTATAATCTGACCCTGAGGTGCGTCCTCAACTTTCATAAGATATGCTTAATGTGTCACCTTTCTCCGAGGTGCGTACTCAGTTTCTATAGTATATATATGTATATAATGAAAGTTGAGGACGCTCCTCAGGGTCAGGTTAAATATTAAGTCAAGAAAATATAGTATAGAAATTGAGGAAACACCCCAGAGTCTGCCTTATTAGACGCTACTACTGGAAAAGATGTGGACGCTCTTCAGAGTCAGGTAATACATTAAGCTTCTATTGAAAGGCTTGGAAAGGAATTTATATATAACTTAATAATAAGCTACTAGCTTGTTTTCCAATCCATGTATTTAAACGGTAAAATTTGTTGTACACGTTATGTGTATGTTTCAAAATAAATATCGTTGAAATTAAACGGATTATATAATATAAACGTTGAGGAAGCATCTCAGAGTAAGGCTAATCTTTTTTTTTTTCTTACGAGGAACATAAAATACAAAAGTTGTGGACTCACGTCAGAGTAACGTTACATGAAATAAAGATTAATATATGCAGCCATGTACTACAAAAATTGAGAACGTACCTTGGAGTCAGGTTATACATTATGTCACTACTAAAGATGACCTTAAGGGCGCTCTTCAGAGTCAGGTTATATATTAAGCCTCTATTAATGAGAACTTATACTGTAACAGCTGTGTATGCACCTCAGGGTAAAGTTATGATTACGCCTGTATTAAAGAGGAATATACACTATAAACCTCAAAATATGATTATACATTAAGTCAAAATTAACGACGGTATATTAGAAAAGTTGAGGATGTTCCTCAGAGTAATGTTGGAAATTATTTTTTTTTTTTTTTTTTTTTTGGATTTAACGTCGCACCGACACATGATAGGTCATATGGCGACTTTCCAGCTTTAATGGTGGAGGAAGACCCCAGATGCCCCTCCGTGCATTATTTCATCACGAGCGGGCACCTGGGTAGAACCACCGACCTTCCGTAAGCCAGCTGGATGGCTTCCTCACATGAAGAATTCAACGCCCCGAGTGAGGCTCGAACCCACATCGATGAGGGGCAAGTGATTTGAAGTCAGCGACCTTAACCACTCGGCCACGGAGGCCCCTGGAAATTAATCATGTATTAGAAATTGAGGATGCGCTTCAGAGTAAGGTTATACATTTTATGTCTTTATAAATGAGGGCTAACACTATGAAAGTTGAAGACATCGTAGTGTGATTATACATAACGCCCCAATATAATATAACGTTAAACGTATACCATGCAAATTGAGGATGCATGTCCGAGTAAATTATACATCAATTCATTTTTCAAGAGAACTTTATACGTTAAAGCTTTGGACGACCGTCAGATTGTTTTTTGTATTACTTTTGATATGAGTTTCTGGTAGAATTTTGCAGACAGTTTCTACATTTCCTTAGTTGAGTGATTTTTCGATGAGCATCATGTATGTACTCTTCTATATTCAAGGGTGTTTGCTTAGCATCATGTTTGTAAATCGTTTATATTATTCATTATAGATATTAAATGAACTGACAACACACTGGTGGTGTAATATTTCTTATAAGATACAGAAAAATAAATTAAATTTCACCTATACCCCATACTTATACTTTTTGACAGACTTTGATAAAGGAAATTTTTTCAGCTCAAATTTTATCCAATGTATTCCTCTTTAATAATGACTTAAATTGTATCACCTTATTCTGAGGTGCATCCTCGATTTATATAATGTACATTTCTAATTAATACCGCTTTTTAAACTATTTAACCTGACTCTGAAAGGCACCCACAGCTGTTATAGTATAATGCTATCTTAAATAATGCCTCAGTTTAGCTTTTATGATATATGTAGTCTTCTTTAATAGAGGCTAAATATGTAAACTGACTCTGAGGTGCGTCCTCAACTTTAACAGTATGGACTTCTCTCAAATAAATCTAGTGACTCTGAGATGCGTCCACGATTTCTGTTCTGTATAAGCTGACTATAAGATGCGTATATGCAACTTTTATAATATGTACAGTATTCTTAAATAGAGGCGAAAAGCATAAACCGACTCTGAGACATGTCTTCTATTTCTTTCTATACTTAATTTTCCTCCGTCTTAACACAGGCTTAATGTATAATCTGACTCTAAGGTGCGTCCGCAGCTTTTTTATTGTAAAGTATTTTTAACAAGAGGCAAAATGTATAAACAGACTCTGAGAGGCATCCATACATTTTATAGAATGTATTCATTTTAAAAAGAGGTCAAATGTATCAACTGAGCCTCTTCTTTAAACGAGGCCTAATTTATATACTAACACTGAGATATGTAATCGATTTTTATACTGCATGTTTCTCTTATAATTATGACATGCTTAATGAACAAGCTGTCTCTAAGATGCATCCGAAGATTTTATATAAGTAGTATGTAAAGTCTTCTTTAATAAAGGCAAAATATATAAACTGACTCTGATCTGCACCCATAGATTTTATAGAATGTAGCTCTTTAAAAAAGTGGCCAAATGTATCAACTAACACTGAGGTGCGTTCTCAATTACCATAGTATGCAATCCTGTCTAATAGATGCCTAATATATATACCGGTATATATATTGACTCTGAGATGCCTCGTCGATTTCTACACGGAATATTCCTCTTAAAACATGCTTAATGTGCCAACTGACTATCAGATATGTCCGCAGCTTTTATTAATACAAGATTATAAACTGACTCTGACGTGCGTCCAAAGCTTTCATAATATGCACTCCTCTTCGATAACGGTCCATCAAATGACTCTGAGGTGCGTCCTCAACTTTCATAGGATACACACCTTGTCGATGAAGGCTAAATATATATACTGGATCTGAGATGCGTCCTCGATCTCTGTACAGTATATTCCTTTTTAGTATATGTATAATGTATAAACTGACTTTGAGGTACGTCCGCTGTTTTTTTTTAGTATGCAGTCTTCTTCACTGGAGGCTTAATGTATCAATCGACTCTGAAATGCGTCCTCAATGTCTAAACTGAATATTCTTCTTGAATATAGGCTTAAGGTGTTAGCTGACTCTGAGGTGCTCCTGTAGCTTTTATAGTATATACTTTCTTTAATAGAGGTCAAAAATGTATAAGCTGACTCTAGGCTGCGTCATTAACTTCAAAACTATGTATTCCTCTTCAGTGGAGGCCTAATGTATCAACTAACTCAGAGATGCATCTTCGAGTTCTATACTGTATAGTCCTCTTCAATATAGCCTTAATATATAAACTGACTGTGAGGTGCGTCCGCAGCTGTTACATTCTGCAATCCTCCTAAATGGAGGCTGAATGTATCAAATGACTCTGAAATGCGTCATAAAGTTCTAAACTAAATAATTGACTTTTATATTAAGTACTTTTTTTAATAGAGGCCAAAACTGTACAAGCTGACTGGGGGATGCGTCATTTAACATCAAGACTACATATGTCTAAGACCTAATGTATCAAGATTCTAAGATGTTTCTTCGATTTCTATACTGTATATTCCTTTTCAATATAGGCTTAATATATAAACTGACTGTGAGGTGTGTCCGCAGTTGTTATGGTATGCAGTCTAATTAAATGGAGGGATGCGCCCAACATTTCTACAATGAATATTCCTCTTTAATATATGCTTAATGTATATGCTGACAAAGGGGTGCGTCAGCAGTTGTTATAGTATGTAGCCTTCTTAAATGAAGGCCTTATGTATTAACTAACTCAGGGATGCGTCATTCATTTCTTAAAGGAATATTCCTCTTTAATACATGCTTAGTGTAAAAGCTGATTCTCGGGTGCGTCCGCAGCTTTTATGATATGTAGTCTTATTCAATGGAGGCTTTATGTATCAACTAACTCTGAGATGCGTCATCAATTTCTACACTGAATATTCGTCTTTAATATTGACTAAGGTATTAGCTGACTTTGAGGTGCGTCCGTCGCGTTTAAAGTATGTATTCCTCTTTAGTAGAAGCCAAACATATTAGAATAAGCTGACCCTGAGATGTGTCATTAACTTCAAGACTATGTAATTCCCCTCAATGGAGGCCTAAGGTATGAGCCTACTCTGAGATGCGTCCTCGATTTCTGTACTGTATATTCCTCTTCAAAAAAGGCTTAATTTATAAACTGACTGTGAGGTACGTCCGCAGTTAAATGGAAGTCTTATGTATTAGCCTTCTCCATTTCTCAATGAAAATTCTTTAATACATGTTTAAAATATAAACAGACTCTAGGGTGCGTCCGCAGCTTCTATAGTACGCAGCTAGTCGTCTTCTTCGTAGGAGGCTTAATATATTGATCAACTGACTGCGAGATGCGTTCTCAATGTCTAAGCTGAATATTCGTCTTTAATATGGGCTTAGGTATAAGCTGACTCTGAGGTGCTTCCGCCGCTTTCATAGTATATACTGGTCTTACACACAGGTAAAAAAGGTATAAGCCGGTGTAATGAAGTATTTCGACCCCCATAGAATAATGATCCCCCCCCCCCCCGGTCATTATTCTATAGAAAAAGTGACCCCCGGTCATACTATTATGACCTCCAGATCATAGTACTATGACTCCCCCACGTGAAGTAAACTGAACCTCACGAAGAATATTGACTCCCATAAAAAAACGACCCCCGGTCATTTGGTCAAATTTAGTGATAACTCATGTATCTAAGGCCTAATTGCTGCATTTTATGCCCCCACTCGGGGGAGGGGGCGCATATAGATTTGCCCTTGTCCGTCCGCCCGTCCGTCCTTCCTTTTGACCATTAGCCCCAGATACCATCACTTGACACAGAAATCAGAGCATTCCGCAACGGGAAAAGGGATTCTATTTTTAGACGCTGTATCTTGGTGTATACATTTTTTTCAGGAAAATAACAATTCACAATACGTTCACAAAACACACCAGTGTCAATAATCCCTGCAAACTTCGGTATGAAGTAATTCTTCAGAAGAAAACTGCACAAGAAACTGCTAGCATAGAACTTAGTATTAATAGAAGTTGCAATACTAAGCAGTGGCAGTAAAGTACGGTAGCGGCAACAATAGAAAGTAGTAGTAGTAGTAGTAGTAGTAGTAGTAGTGGCAGTGGCAGTGCCAGCAGCAGCAGCAGCAGCAGCAGCAGAGGAATAAATGACAGCAACAACAGAAGCAGGAGAAGAAGAGGTAGATGTACAAGACGTATTAGTGGAAGCAGGTATAGTAGTATCAGTAGTAGCAGTTGTAGTAGTAGTAGTAGTAGTAGAAGTAGTAGTAGTAGTAGAAGAAGAAGAAGTACATGTAGTAATAGCAATAGAAGTAGCGGCACCAGGTAGTAGTAGTACAATCAAAATGTTAACTATTGGCAATGGAGGGTATTAGAGTTGTAGATCTAGTAAAATTGTCCGTTAGGTTTGGTGGGGATCACTTTTTAATAGATATTATCGTCGAAAGTCTTTTTAGGAGCCGGTGTTTTACACGGAAAGAGTAACTTTTTTAAATAGAATAATGTCCGGGAATCGATATTGTATGAGAGTTCGAATGTAGTAAATTCGGCAGTGAGTATTTTACATAGAAGGAGTCACTTCTTCTATATAATAATAACCGGGGTCGTTATTCTATGAGATTCGAAGGGAGTCATCTTTAGGGAGTCAGTATTTTACTTGGAGGGGTCAGTTTTTCTATAGAATAATGACCGGGGGGTCGTTATTCTATAGAGTTTTCAAAGGGAGTCAGTTTTTTATAAGGGGAGTCAATATTTTACAGGAAAGGAGTCACATTTTCTATAGAAAAATGACCGAGGGGTCGTTATTCTATGGGGGTCGAAATACTTCATTACACCGGCTCTGAGATCGTCATTAATTTCAAGATTATGTACTCCTCTTCTGTGGAGGCTTAATATTTCAACTGTCTTCGATTTCTATACTGTTTATTCCTTTTCAATATAGGCTTAATGTATAAACTGACTGTGAAGTGCGTCCGCAGCTGTTATAGTATGCAGTCTTCTTAAAGGATGCCTTATGCATAAGTTGATTGTGAAGTGCTTATATATACCCTGACTGTGGGGTGCGTCCGCAGCTGTTATAGGTTGCAGTCTTCTTAAAGGATGCCTTATGTATAAACTGGCTGTGAAGTGCGCCCGAAGCTGTTATAGTATAGTTGAAAACTTTTTAAAGGATGTCGTATGTATAAACTGACTGTAAGTGTCCGCAGCTGTTTTGGGTGCAGTCTTCTACAGAGATACTTATGATAACTGACTGTAAAGTGTCGCAGCTTTATAGATGTAGAAACTGACTGTGAAGTGCGTCCGCAGCTGTTATGGGTATGCAGTCTTCTACAGAGATGCCTTATGTATAAACTGACTGTAAAGTGCGTCCGCAGCTGTTATAGATGTAGATACTACTGTAAGTGCGTCCCAGCTGTTATAGATTAGAAACTGACTGTGAGTGCGTCCGCAGCTGTTTTAGTAGCAGTCTTCTTACAGAGATACCTTATGTATAAACTGACTGTGAAGTGCGTCCGCAGCTGTTATAGGTTCAGTCTTCTAAGAGATGCCTTATGTATAAACTGACTGTAAAGTGCGTCCCAGCTGTTATGATGTAGAAACTGACTGTGAGGTGCGTCCGCAGCTGTTTAGTTGCAGTTTCCTTACAGAGATCCTTATGTATAAACTGACTGTGAAGTGCGTCCGCAAGCTGTTATAGGTGTTTGCAGTCTTTCTTACAGAGATACGTATGTATAAACTGACTGTGAAGTGCGTCCGCAGCTGTTTTAGGTTGCAGTCTTCTTACAGAGATACCTTATGTATAAACTGAATGTAGGTGCGTCCGCAGCTGTAGTTGCAGTTTCTTACAAGATGCTAGTAAAACTGACTGTGAGTGCGCCCGCAGCTGTTATAGTTTGCAGTCTTCTACAGAGATACCTTATTAATAAACTGACTGTAAAGTGCGTCCGCAGCTGTTAAGATGTAGAAACTGACTGTGAAATGCGTCCGCAGCTGTTATAGGTTGCAGTCTTCTACAGAGATGCCTTATGTATAAACTGACTGTGAGGTGCGTCCGCAGCTGTTATAGGTTGCAGTGTTCTGACAGAGATGCCTTAGTATAATGACTGTGAGGTGGTCGCAGTGTTATAGGCAGTGTTCTTACAGAGATGCCTTATGTATAAACTGACTGTGAGGTGCGTCCGCAGCTGTTATAGGTTGCAGTTTTCTTACAGAGATGCCTTATGTATAAACTGACTGTGAAGTGCGTCCGCAGCTGTTATATTATGCAGTATTTTTTAAGGATGCCTTATGTATAAACTGACTTAGCGATCCATCCTCTTCTACAATGAATATATGTCTTAATATCTCTTTATGTATAAACTGACTGTAAGGTACGTCCACAGCTCTTATAGTGTGCTGTTTACTTACATGAATGCCTTATGTATATTTTTACTCAGGGATCCGTCCTCAATTTCTACATTGTATATTCCTCTTTAATGTATGCTTAATGTATATGCTGACTCTGAGGTGCGTCCACAGCTGTTATAGTATGCAGTCTTCTTAACTGACTCTGGGATCCGTCATGAATAATCCTCTTTGATATATGCTTAATATATAAGCTGAATCTAGAGTGCGTCCGCAGTTGTTATGTTATGCAGTCTTTTAAAAAGAAGGCCTAATATATCAAGTGACTCTGAGATGCGTCCTCAATTTCTAAACTGTATATTATTCTCCAATATAGGCTTAATGTATCAACTGACTGGGAGGTGCGTCTGCAGCTGTTATAGTATGCAGTCTTGCAATATGGAGGGATCATGTATTAACTGACTCAAGAATGCGTCCTCGGCTTCTACGATGAACTTTCACCTGTTATACATGCTTAATATATAAGCTGACTCTAGGGTGCGCCCACAGCTGTTATTGTGACTAGGTATACAGTGCTCTTCAATGGAGGCCTAATATATCAAATGTCTGAAATTCGTCCTCGATTTTTATACTGTATATTCCTGTTCAAAATAGGATTAATTAATGTATTAACTGACTGTGAGGTGCGTCCGCAACTGTTATGGTATGCAGTCTTCTTAAATAGATGTCTTATGTATAAACTGACTCAGGGATGCGTCCTCCATTTCTATAATGAATATTCTATTTTAAAAATGCTTACGGTATTATCTGACTCTGGGGTGCGTCCGCAGCTTTTACATTAAGTGAGTTTGGTTTTACGGCGAATCGACACAAAATGGTCATATATCGCCGAGAGCTTTTATAGTACTATGCAGTCTTCTTCAATGGAGGCTTAATAGATGCGTCCACATGTAGCTTTTAAAGTACAACGTAATCTGAAGTATAATGATTTAATAAATATGCTGAATCTGAATTGCGTTCGTAGCTGAAAAGTTATGGTATATATTCCTCTTTATTATTGACCATTATATTAGGCCCTACTGGATTACGAGGTCCGTAACTCTTCATAACCCTCTTTATAGTGTTTAGTCCGCTTCTATAGTATAACGTATAGTGTACATTCCTTTCTGTACAAGCTAAAATGTATTTCCTGACTCTAAAGTGCGCCCATAATTGTTGTAGTGGAAGGTCCACTTTAAAATCATATAAACTTGACTCTTAATTTCTCAACTTTATAGTTTGTTGTCCTTTTTAATAATTACCTCAATAGTGGCATCCTTCTCTTGCATCCTTCTCTTCTGTAGCGAACATTTCTCTTTTAAAAGGCATGCTAAGAACTAAATCGAGTACCTGTCAATCATTCATCCAACTCCACCCTATAAATTCACCGCCCCTTACTGTAAGGTGCGTCCGCAGAATCCTAACTGCAAGGTGCGTCTTCGTAAGCCTACCTTTCTCCATATTGGGAAATCCTTTTGTACTACCTTATTTGATTGGTTGGTGATGCTGCTATCATCTCCTACTCTTTACACGGACAATATTCCGTAAAGGCTGAACACCACTAAATCTGACTGTTGTCTACATCTACATCAGGTACATCTACATCTACATCGGTACAACCAACAATCGATTTCCGATTATGACTGGTCGGCGCTGTCAGAGAAACAGTTGTTAAAGAATATAAGATTCTTTCACTGGATGTAGGTGCAGATGGGAATATCCGGCCTCGAGGGTAACTGTTTAGGCGGTAACTCGGCTCCCAGTTACCGCCTAAACAGTTACCCGAGTGCCGGATATTTCCATCTGCGCCTATAACCAGTGACAGAATCTTTTTCTTGCATACCGATTTCAAGAAATATTAATAAAAATAAAATCAATGGAACGGCTTTCTTTTTAGAACTATTTCTTATGGCAGTGTATTTAAACAAAGCGCGAGAAACCAACGTCCGTAAACAGGAAAGAGGGAGTGTGTATAATCCGGCCATTCCCGGCTATCCGGATAGATTTTGACGGAAAATCCGGTCACCCCTATTTATTTATCATTTGTTTACATATTACAATAATTTATACATCATTGTAAAGCTGACGTGATGCAGTTTAAGAATATGTAAAGAAGTTAATAATCCGACCTTTAACGAATTTAAAATATTATTTTGAAATTTAGTTTTTTTTTACCGTAATCAAAATAGAATTCAGAAGGTGATAAAATACGGCCATCTCTACTTTTTTCTAATTACGTTGTATTTTGCAATGAAATATATGTATTTTGAAGCTGACATTATGCAGATTACAAATATGTAAAGATTTAGAGCATCCGACTGCAAATGACTTGTTAATACCGATTTGAAAATAGCTGATTTTTCCCCGTTGTCACCATCAGTTTCCGTAAGTCAGAAAACACGGCCATCCTTGTTATTTTCCTCATAACTTTAAATTTGACAATTATCTATTCATGATTTGAAAGATTAAATTCTGTAGTTTATAAATATGTAAAGATATGATCTATCATATCTCTAATGCCTTTGTAATACTCTTTTAATTTTTTCACAAATGAGTTGGAATGGCAGTATCAATTTCTCACGGCTATGCATAACCCTATTTTACAACTGCGATTATCATTATATAACTTTCAAACATATGAACCATCTTATATTTTCTTAAGCAGTTTACCAACATTTTTAAGACTTGTCTGCAGGCCCACTGATGTGTGGCAGTGAATATTGTTCATTGTGCGTCAGTTTAATCGCACGGCTTTGTTAAACTAAACTGCGGGCTGTAGGCAATTATAATTTAATGTTTCTGATATGTGTACCTTATGGATTCCTTTGATATTATAAATAGCACTGGATAGTTTTCTATGAGAACTTGCAAGGATAAATGGAACAATGTCAAATCAAACTTCAGCAGTGAAGATCAGCAGACAATACGAACAACAGTTAAATGTGATCAATAACATTTATTAAATTGTATTTGAAAATATAACGAGTATAGGGTAATATGTATATAAAAAGTACTTATCAAAATGAACAAATATATACATTTATCAGTGTGATATCTGTTAATCATATGAAATAATACAATGAAAATACAATGTACATTTATAGAACAGAACAGAACAGAACAAATCTATTATTTTTAAGACTTGAGCTTACGCTCCTCATCCTTGAACAAAGAAACACATATATAAATATCAATAGCAATTTACATTAACAATCAAACTACAAGGTACATTTATATAGTGTCAACATTATTAACTTTATATACATATAATTAAAGTAGTGTCGTTTGATGAAATGTAATCAATTTACTTTGATACCAATTTACAGTTTGAAATTTTAAAAAAATCTGCTAACAAAATGTATTAAATTACCATGTGCATGATCTTTTTTTGTTTTGTTTTTTTTTTTGTTTTTTTGTTGGGTTTAACGTCGCGCCGACACAATTTTAGGTCATATGGCGACTTTCCAGCTTTAATGGTGGAGGAAGACCCCAGGTGCCCCTCCGTGCACTATTTCATCACGAGCGGGCACCTGGGTAGAACCACCGACCTTCCGTAAGCCAGCTGGATGGCTTCCTCACGTGAAGAATTCTACGCCCCAAATGAGGTTTCGAACCTACATCGATGAGGGGCAAATGGTTTGAAGTCAACGACTCTAACCACTCGGCCACGGAGGCCCCATGTGCATGATCTACATAGCCAACTGTCATTTATATTAGACACGCATTTTTTATGAAACCATTTTCCACAAGATTTATTGTCACATTGTATCATGTCATCTATTATGTCTGGCATTTTACACGTGCAGTAAAGTCTAATTTTTGCTGTTTTTGGCTCATTGCAGGGCATTTTCGGCATTTTCCTTACTTTAGGGAAAAGTTCCATTTTATTCTCTTCAATGCATTTTAACAAATGTTCCCGCATTGACGCAGTTGTAAATCTAATTCTTGATACGTCAACATCAAAATCGTTAAGAACCAGTTCTGTGAGAAAAGCTATCGCGAAAACACCACAATTTGAAGAGTTATTTTGTCTCTGAACATCAGGAATAAGTACCTTTATATTGCTGTTTTCCCTGTTGTAAATTTGAGAAATTTGGATAGTAAGGTTAGCATTTAAAGTCCTATTTGATTTCAAACTGTCAAGGATAAAAACTGGTCCATTAGATGTCTTTTGAAACGACGATACCCAATGACTGTTGCCATTAAAATGAAGCTGGCCACTTGGAGCATTTTGCTTTTTGAAATGTTCATGTACAACCCATTCTTGTTTGGTGTCATCAAAATGAGGGGCAAATAAAGTGTCCTGTAAACCATTTGATGGGCCTGAAGATTTAAGCAGATTTTGAACATGATTCATGACTCGATCGTTCAGCCATGCATTTTCGTTTAAAATATCGTCCCTGTCTGATAATAGAAGCTGTTCAATCCATTTATCCTCTACACAAGTATTTAAATCGATGTTTGAAGTGCTCAGTTCTTCAATCAAAATTTCTTCAGCTATTGTTGACATATCATTGTTTCCTACCGAATCGATATTTTCTTCAAATTTTATCTTCTTTTTGGCTTTAGAGGAAGTTTCGTTGGATTTTCGTTTTTTAAGCTACTTTTTAGAACGCGATTCCCTTTTGTACATGGAGTCCGTGGTGTAACATTACATTTGTTTTCTGTTTTGAACATGGGTGTCGGTATATCATTTGCTGACGGTGTGGAGCATTTCTGTGCAGACATAGAATCAGGCGCAGCCATTACTTCAAAATCTGTTTTTCTGGGTTTTTTCTGGCCCGGACAAAAAAGGACAAAATCAAACAGGGAATGCCATGTTCCAAAAACGCAGCTTCCCCCAAAAGATGAACACACATACACTCACACACAACAACACACACACACACACACGCGCGCGCGCGCGCGCGCGCGCGCATACAAAGCAAACACACGAGGACAAAACGAACAAATTAAGGATCACAGTGGGGCACCTCCTTCTAACGGTCAATGGCAAAAGAAACAGAACTGGGGAGCTAAACCAGTTTATGGTGCCCACCAAACCTCACTGTTAGCCCCACCATATTCCAAAGACACAGATAGTGTACATGAAAGTAATCCCCGCCAGGTGTCTCTAACACGTAATGGAAACAAAAAAGCATGGCATATAAAGCACAAAATGCTCCTGTATAGATATATAAAAAGCAAACATTAAGAACCAAAAAACGTATGCACTCAATGCCTTTGTAGAAGACAGAGCAACAAGAGAAACAACTTTAAGGGCCCGACGAAAAATAGGTCAGTCCTGGTGGGATTTCAGAACTACTTATCATAGAGTCCTCCACCAGTTCCGTCAGACACAGGAAAGCGTAGCGTCCAACTGTAAAAGGGCTGAACGTCAAACATACCGCTATCAAACCGTTACCATTAACACAAACAGTGCCACCGAGATGCTGGAGCAGCTTTGACGGGAAACACTTAATAGACGAAGAAAGATCAGGGTCATACTTTTCTAAATTATTAAACTCAGCCTCATAGACATCGAGGCAGATCAGTATCTTACAAAATTGCGATCTACTTCCAGAACCAGGGCAACCCATCGCCTAAGACAATACCTCTACAGATTTCTTCAAGTACAGCTTATTCCCCAGCACAATTCCGACATGGCACAGGCTACCAGCATCTGTTGCTGAGGCTCCTTCTCTGGCATCTTTCAAGAATGAGCTATCTCACCCACCCTTCTAACTTGGTCTTTTATCCAAGCTATGAGTAAAGTTATAGGATTGGTATGAGCTGTGCCTGACAGGCCTTGTACCCTGTAACAGGAACGGAAGCCGGATTTGTCCATCACTAATGACCGCACATGTAGTTGGGTCAAACTACCTTTACATTTCTCACTGTTATTATTTTCATGCACCTATGTTCATGTCAGCGTAACTTTTTCTGTTATTACTATGTTTCTTAATTTGTCCTGTGAAGGATTGTCAAGTTTAATATCAAAGTATCGAAGTAGATGTATTTTTAATGTAGAAGGCAGATCAATACCATATCAGATGTCAGCCTACACTGGTCTACTCGCAAGTTGTCCAAATAAATAGTGCCAATCTTTCTCTATAGCATCGTGGTTTCTTTTACTCTATCGCGTTCCAGTATTAGCATTCTATCGAAATCGACATGTTCCTAACACATGCTAGGTAAATTTGGCAGCGTAAGAATTTAATGTCTCGAAAAGATAAATTAAAAGTATTTCCGAATTCAAAAGAGGCCTAAATATTTGCCACTCAGAATTGTTTGCAAACTTCGACTGTTCAAGAAATTACGGAAGTCCTTTAAGCATAAATTAGAAAAATTAGTTTCAAAAATAGAAAAAAGTGGAAACTTTACAAGTCATGTAACAAGTAAGATTGCTTATGGTAAACAAAATCTTCCATGGCGGAATTTTGAAATTAAAAGGTTGATAAAGAAACGGGGCATGCTACACTGTAAAGTTAAGAAAAGTATTTTTTTTTGGGGGGGGCGGGGGGGCGGGGCGGTATACAAAGTTTACAAAATGATTCTTGTGTTTCTTTTGCTTGGGTTTAACGTCGCACCGACACAATTATAGGTCATATGGCGACTTTCCAGCTTTGATGGTGGAGGAAGACCCTAAGTGCCCCTCTGTGCATTATTTCATCACGACCGGGTACCTGGGTAGAACCACCGACCTTCCGCAAGTCAGCTGGATGGCTTCCTCACATGAAGAATTCAAAGCCCCGAGTGAGGCTCGACCCCACATTGATCAGGGGCAAGTGATTTGAAGTCAGTGACCTTAAAGACACTGATTCTGGTATGCCAGGTATATGGCCTATGGGAATGATACGGTCTGCGTATTGGCGGTAAGGGCCAATACACAAGACTGGACAATTGATAGACTAGCTTCTGTTTACCATAATAAGCTACTGTATATAGCTACTGTACAGTACATAGATTGCATGTTATATTTCTCACCTTTATAGTAATCCAGTTCCCACCTTTAAAACGAGTTTAGAAAGTCTGATTAAATCAGGGCGAAACAAACAAAGTGATAAAATACAGCAGTATTTTTTTTAATAAGTCAAGTTTTTTAATAATATTTATTAAAAATGCAACCAAAGAGCTATAAGAATAAATAGATCGGCAACTTGAAAGGCATATAGAGCAAATCTCGCCAACGTTCCGTGATAACTAAATGAGATCTCGTTTACCGGAAGTAACGCTTTCTCCGCGCGCCATTTTGTATTCGAAAGCAATCATTCATCGGTAAATTAATTATCACCGTATGACCACGCTTCTTTTGATGGCAAGAAACGTGTACTTTGTGTCTTAAGTTAAGACTTTTTCACATTAAACTTATGTTGTTTTAGACGCTAACATGTATTTGAAATGTAGTTTTAAAGGTACAAATTGTAACTCCATGCACGCCGATGTTTGTTTTTACGAAGATAACGCCAATTCACGCTCTGACACGAGATCACGCGAGATTACAGCCAGTTGCCATTCTGTGTATTTTATACTTCTTTGATGCAACTGAACGCTTCTTTAATTTCTAATAAAATCCAGCAATGATCTAATTTTCTGGTTTTATTTTGTTACTTAGATAAAAATCATAATAATTGAATAAAACAAGAGCTGTCTCCATAGGATGACACATGCCCCCGATGGCACTTTGAATGAATAGTTATGGCCGATGTTAGAGTTTAGGACCTTTGACCTACGGAGCTGGGTCTTGCGCGCGACACGTCGTCTTACTGTGTCACACATTCATGTGTAATTATTTTAAAATCCATGCATGAATGACAATGATATGGACCGGACACGTCCATCAATGCACTATCATGAAAAATGACCTTTAATGTCTAAGTGTGACCTTGACCTTTGAGCTACGGACCTGGGTCTTGCGTGCGACATGTCATCTTACTGTGGTACACATTCATGCCAAGTTTTTTGAAAATCCATCCATCGATGACAAAGATATGGACCGGACACGCCCATCAATGCACTATCCTTTAACGTCTAAGTGTGACCTTGACCTTTGAGCTACGGACCTGGGTCTTGCGCGCGACACGTCGTCTTACTGGTGTACACATTCATGCCAAGTTATTTGAAAATCCATCCATCGATGACAAAGATATGGACCGGACACGCCCATCAATGCACTATCCTTTAACGTCTAAGTGTGACCTTGACCTTTGAGCTACGGACCTGGGTCTTGCGCGCGACACGTCGTCTTACTGTGGTACACATTCATGCCAAGTTATTTGAAAATCCATCCATCGATGACAAAGATATGGACCGGACACGCCCATCAATGCACTATCCTTTAATGTCTAAGTGTGACCTTGACCTTTGAGCTACGGGCCTGGGTCTTGCGCGCGACACGTCGTCTTACTGTGGTACACATTCATGCCAAGTTATTTGAAAATCCATCCATCGATGACAAAGATATGGACCGGACACGAAAATTGCGGACAGACTGACAGACCGACAGACAGACTGACAGACCGACAGACTGACAGACCGACAGACGGTTCAAAAACTATATGCCTCCCTTCGGGGGCATAAAAATGGTCATTTCTCTTATTCAGTTTTAGATACATTTTAATCATTATTTTTTATTAAATAAAGGTAAGAGTTTTTGAAAAATGTGAGAATTGCTTTACTTTAAAAGTTATAATTTAATTGGTCAATGACTGAGAAATTACAATTAGCATATTATCAACTAAAAATGCTGTGTATATTTAAAAAAAACAACACTTTTTAATCAATGAAATGCAAAACACAGAAAATAACTAATTATCTGTACATATCAATAAAGTTTATGATCCTCTGACATGGACTACATGTCATGTCTACAGGGGTTTTATGGACCCTTGACAGGATTCTGTTTATTGAGGATTAAGATGTCTGGCATTTGGTGGTGGGGGGGGGGGGGGGGGGGAAGAGGGTCACTTGTATTGGAGATTTTCTTAGCCTTTAACCACTCGGTCACGGAAGCCCCCGATTCTTGTGGTGTTGCTCCCGAGAAATTGGTGTTTTAAACTCTAGCACCAAGTATATAAGTCTGAAATTTTAAACAAACAATTTTCTTCTGTTTTTACAAATGATCCAGATCATAATCTACCAAACCTTGGACCTAGCCCTTTTGCCAGCTTGCCTGAAATAAAAAAAAAACAACAATAAACAAACAAACAGAAAAATGGTAATAAGAAAATTCTAAAATCCATAAAAAGCAGCAGATCCGGATCAGATTTAATCTAGAATTTTTAAGAAATGTGCAAATAAGAAAGCACTTATATGTTACTGCTTTATTCAATAAATCCCATAAGACTAGCTCTGTACCCTCTGATTGGTCCGAGGACTATATAACGCCTGGTTTTTAAAAAAGGTGAAATTTTCAAGCTTTAAATTTTAGGCCATTGTCTTTAACCTGTATAGCTTGTAAGATCATGCAGCACAAAGTAGTTGGTAATATTTTAGATCATTTAGATAAATTCAATATCGTGGTGGACAATCAGCATGATTTTCGAGTCCAGCGATCTTGCGAGACAAAGATAGTGGGTTTTATTCATGATTTAGCCCAGTCAGTACAGCCAATCCAGGTTGATGTTGCCATCATGGATTTTTCTAAAGCCTTGGATGTAGTCCATCATGGCAAACTACTCTTAAAATTATTCCATTATGGCATCAGGTGCTCTCATTCTTTACAATTCTTGGATATTAGCATTTCTGGGAAATCGAAGTCAAAATGTTGTGGTCGATTGGGCAATGTCCGGCTCGGCTCCTCTTATATCAGGCGTCCCTCAAGGTCAGTTTAGGACCTCTCCTGTTTCTGCTTTACATAAATGGCCTACCCTACCTGTGTCTGTATCTTCTAGCGGACGCTTTTTGCAGATGATTGTGTAGTCTGTAGGACAATACGTTCTCAGAATGATTCAGTTTAGCTGAAAAGGGACCTTGACAGTTTATCATTATGAGAGCAGAAATGGAAGACGTCATTCAACGTAAACAAATGCAACATACTGCATGTCTCTAGGTCCAGAAAACTTATAAATACAGTCTACACTTTGCACAGTCAGTCTCTGTCTGTTGTCAGTCAAAACACCTATTTAGGCATGGAAGTATCAACCACTTTATCTTGGTCTCCACGTGTAAATAAAATTTCTAATAAAGTTAGCCAGTACTAAGGTTTCTTAATACGTAACATACATTCTTCCACAGAGGCAGCTGCTTGTAATACTATTGTAAGACTAAATTAATATGTTACACCTTACTCAAGGCAGTACAGGCACTACAATCATCTGGCATTTCAGATTCCATCTACTACATCTGATTATTACAAAAATTCATTCTTTCCTAGAACAGTTTCTCAATAGAACACATTTCCATCTCATGTAGTCAGTGTTGAAACCGTCTCCGGGTTCAAATCACCACTGGCTAGATTGATTTAAAATGGAAATGGAAAAGGTACAAAGAGCCAGCCAGATATGTTATGAAGGACTACTAATATCAAAGCAGTGTAACATCAATGCTTGAAACTCTTAAATGGCAGACATTAAAACAAAGAAAAATACATGCATCTTTAATTATGTTGTATAAAATATCACACAACCTCGTCTATGTAGATCATAACCACCCGACAACCTCTAGAAATTTAAACTTTATCATTCCATCTTCAAGAACACAATATCATATGAACTCCTTTTCCCCCGCACAGTCAGATACTGGAACGCCTTACCTTATAACATCAAGGACAATGTGAACCTTCAGTGCTTCACATTTGACCTAGACTCATATATGTACTAATGTCATCATCCTGTGTTTATTTTTAATAGGCTGTATATATAACTACTCTTATTCTCTTAACAACATGAATATCATGTATCATGTAACATGGCAACATGCTTTTAACAACTGCTCCGACCTCCCAGTTATGATCAGAAATTGATTGTTGGGAGTATCTCCGTAGATGTAGATGTAGATATTTACACCATAATTCCACTACGGATCTTTTTGCTTTTATCCTGTTTTAACCCTACTAACTTCTTCCTTCCTGGGCAACCTTCCAGTTATAAAAGAAATTGATTGTTGGAAGTAACATAGTTGAAGTTGAAACAGTTTATGTGTAAATATAATCCGCAATTAAGGGAATTGAGGTTTTAGGTGTTAGGTTTTTGCACCTTTTATCACAGCTGTTAGGAAGCACTAGGTGGATTGAGTAGCATAGGATACCTGACCGTCTTTTACTTTCTCTAACACCCCCGTACCCTACACATTGCCATAATTTAACAATAAGGAACGTTTGCCATTTGATATTATAAAAGAAATTAGAAGACAAAAGAAGGCAGCGAAAAGGATAAAATCAGCAGATTGTTTTAACGCACTGTAGTTTCCTTATATACAAGTTAACACTCCTTTTCTTCTTTTTTTTTTAAAGTAGCGATATAGTTCTTTATGGGAATATAAGTCTCTGAAAATCTGATATGATAGACAATGTCGAAAAACCGTTATAATGTATACAAATTGTATAACCCTATCTCTTATTTTACAGCTTGCTTACTATATGTTTAACTGTTTATCTTTGTTATATATAGTCGGTAAAAAAGCGCTTGTTGCTTATGTTGTATTGTTTCTCTGTCTCGCCAACTTAAGGAGGTAGGTTACCTTAATATTTGTATGTGCGCATGTCCAACCGGAAGCAAACGTGACGATTTACGACAACGTTTACGACAAACTAAATGTATTTATATATCCATTCTTCTGAAAACATATTATGAACCTGTCTCCGATCTGATGCTTTATGATTTGATAATACTTAAATAATGAATAAATTGCCGCAGAAATGCTTCAAAACAATGTTGCCTTAAAATGATATCACTTACGTCATGACGTTACGTGTCAGTTACCGCACAAAATTTATAGCTTTTATTTTGAAAGTACGTAATTCTGTGCATTTTCTTTATTTAAACTATTTTCGAACAGCAATTATTTGCTGAAATATTTTTATGAGTCTTTTGCTTTGAATAATAATCAATATTTTGCTTCTTTTATTTAGTTATATTGAAATGTTATGCGGAATGTAAGAAAATGGATGATGGTAACTAACGTTATTTGGAATATAGTTGGGTGTAAGGTTACTTGTTACGGCCATTTTCAAATAAAAAATCTGGCATTTTGATTTGTCATACCTATTTTCCAGTTTCCATATACCTTCAACAAAATTCCTAATTGGTCAGTTTATATTGTATTACTATTTTGTTAATAATGCATGTATTCACACGAAATTTCACATATCGACATTTGAAAAGGTACTGCAGCTAATTATTGATTTATTTTTGGCGACTCACAGCCAAAGTAACCTCATTAGGCGTTTTGACTAACATTACATATTTTGCACGTGCAGGGCATGTGCACCAACATGCACGTGTTCGTTTACACTTTTGGCATTTCTGACGAAAGTCCTACTAGAAAAACACATATCATGGTGAAATTGACACAAAAGCAACGCGATCGAGCTATCGGAATATTGCTAACCGGGACACATTTACGATATGTGTGTAATTATTTTTGCAATTGCAAAAGAATTTTGATATAATTTGTTTGTAGCTGTTACTTTGATGGTTATTTCCATTTTTAACCTTATTTCCGTTTACAAGAACCTTCAATCGTTGGTTATCTACCATCCGCGCTCTTTTGGCAAAATTTAACCCAAGGACAATTCATTGAAGTGACCGATTTTGAGATTTGTTGTAAAATTCCGACAGCCCGGGCGCGTTGCTCTTGTGTCAATTTCACAATGATATGTGTTTTTCTAGTAGGACTTTCGTCAGTAATGCCAAAAATGTTCACTAACAAGTGCATAATGGTGCGCATGCCCTGCACGTGCAAAATATGCAATATTGGTCAAAACGCCTAATGCGGTTACGCTGGCCGTGAGTCGGCCAAAAATAAATCAATAATTAGCTGCGGTACCTATTCAAATGTCGGTATGTGAAATTTCTTGTAAATACATGCATTATTAACAAAATAGTAATACAATATAAACTGACCAATTAGGAATTTTGTTAAGTGTATAATTTGTTACTTATATACTAAAACTAAGCTATTATATTGTTCAAATTTCAGTAGAAAATTGTGGTTTCTTAAATTGAATTGATGTTACCATGGTAACTAAGCCCGTGACCTATATATCTAAATATAAAATTCAGAAGCGTTGACACTGGTCTATTTAAGGAACACAGCTTCGGCTTTTTATTTTCATTTCTACAATATCCATGAGAATAATAGCAGCATGCCGAACTATTTTTCCATGAAAAATGCCAGACGAAGGGTACTGCTTACCTATTTTAAGCTGTGAAATCTGTTTGAATAAATGCAAATAACACGAAAATATAACTTACGTTAGAAAAAATATGTTTTAAAGCTACATTAACAAGAAAGATAATTTTGTTCATTTTTTTTAATAAGAAATTACGACAAAAAGCAAGATATAAGCTATTTTAAACATCTCTGTTGCCATGGTTACTTTAAACTTTAAGAAAAATAGAGTTTAATGTAAAGTGCTTGGTATTTTGCTAACAATAGTACCCAAATATTCCATGTTGGTCATTAACAGAATGGCACTGGAGCCGTCGAAAAACCCGTTTTTATACATAGTTGTTTAAAAATGAGGGAAAATGCGTTACCATGGAAACAGAGCCCCGCAACATATACATTTTAAGCTTTTATTAGAAAGCTAACGCGCATACTAGTAAAATTATCAATTATGCAGACTTCTACGGATATCAATGAAACTAAAATACAATGAAAAGTGTTAAATATTCATATTTTCCTTCTTCTTCTTTTAATATAAGATGCCGGTGGAGGGTCATGTTCTTTAAACCTAAATAAAACTTGAACTTGAAGGGTCAGAGATAAACGAAATTGAGTTTGAATAAAGAAGTATAAATAGTTTTATAGCTCTTCGAATTGGAGCATTTAAAACATCATATTACACGGAATATAAACAATTGCTGTGGTTCAACTTATTTGAATTTACCCTGGTAACAAAGTAACCTACCTCCTTCAAATAAAATTTATCTTATCTTCTCTTATCTTATCTTATCTTGGATTTTATATGAAATAAAGAACAGTCGGATTTAGTGGTGTTCTGCCTAGAAGTACGGATTACGGAACGTCCTTTCGTTACAGAAATTATACAATCATATTTACCCATCAAAAAGTTAAAGATATTGTACATTTTTTGGAAGGTGTAAGGTAAAAAACGGATTTGAAAAATTTAAAATATGATAAGAATATACACACCACAAGATGATGTCTTTATAAATTATTTATTAATCGTTGCAAAAATTAGATTTCAACTTCTTCTTTTGACGCATTCTCCCAGCAGTTTCCGGACCGAAATCGCTATTTTTTGCCAGTAACTTTCAAACAAAACATAGTAGAAACACAAAATTTTCACAGAGGAAAGCTAGGTTCTTCGTATACACGATGCAGAATTCGTATTACCCTTGCGTTCATAACAAAAATGTAGATGAGGCCTCAAACAGGGCAATTAATTCCATTAATATCTCAATTAGTCCAGGGCATACATGTGATCTCCTGCGCGGGAGGGTCAAAATCCTGATTTTTTCACCTTGCCTCCCGTCTCCCGACCAAAACCATATTTCTCCCGCTTTTCAAAAAAAAAAAAAAAAAAAAAAAAAAATCAGTATTATGACTGGGTTACGACTGTTGTGTATTATACATGTTTGACACACATGTAGCTGGAGGAAAGAGTTGTTTTTCACAGGTGAATTATTAATTGTTTGTCTTGATAAGGGATTAGACAAGCAGGACATTTCCCACCTGTCTCACGGGGCCGAATATCTGCCCATTCTCAATGCCAATTAAGCTCCATTTTTTACCAATTTGAAGCAAAAAACTCCCAGTCATAAGAAAATAATTCCCAACTGAAATGAATTTTGATTATTCAAAGAAAAATTTTGCTCAGTAATAAAATCACATAAGTAATTGTTGGAAAAACCAACCCATTACTATTTTTAGAACAGGAGTGTTATTTCCCCTAATGGAGTTACGCCATTTTCTTCCAATGTTTACCAAATTAATTTTGCTACTAAATCGGACATATTTCATTGAAAACTGGATGACAACACACACTCATTTATTTGATAATATCAATCTACATTATTTTGGTAAGGGTAAATACATGTTGATGCATTTCTGTTTTCTATTTTTCATGTCAAAATCATCAGTATTTTTATACGAAAGTGGGTGGGGTAAAGAATTTACATAATTTATGAGTTGTGTTCAGACCAATTTAGAGCTTCGTTTTTTTTAAGTCCTCGAGTAGAATAATGTTAATGCATGTTCACCTTCATTTCAGACCTAAATTGAGACTTTGTTTCTACAAATTTAATCTATTAAGAAAGTTAGAACAAGAGGGAGTTTCTGTAAGATAGCATGCTCGACTTTTTTCAGTGATTGACTCTGAATTAAAGCTTTGCCAGTAAAAGAGGCAATTAAAGCTTTGCCAGTAAAAGGGGCATAATAGTCAATAGCTTTGAATGTAACAGAGATATTAGACATTATATAAAACTTTAACAAAAAACAATGAAGTTAAAAAGTGGCATAACTCTGTCAAAATTCAAATCAAGAGTTATGAGGATTGTTCCTTCCGGTGTAGACTTATATACATTATTTTGTGGCCGAAAATGTTGGATTTTGCCTCTAAGTTACGTGTCCGCGCGCTTAATTTATGTCGATGAAAAACCTCCAGTTTTGAGACCCCAACTCCAGCTGAAAAATGGCAAACCTCCAGTTTTGGGATTCTAAACTTATCACATGTATGGTCCAGGGTCTTTCAAAAATGAGTGACCCTGATTAGTCCAAGTAGTTTTCCGGACCTTTCATTGTAATGGTTGTAACCTTTCTGTAAAAGAAAACATTTCCGATTTCGTTATATGTATTCAAATTTAAAACATAATTCTAAGGCGTGATGACGATTTGAAAAGTATATTTCAAGAATTTAACAAATACTAGATTTATAATACGCTCATTACAGTTACATCTAATGACGTTTGCAACGTCACGCTTAAATCATGGGACGTATTTAGCGGACTGGTTATATTACAAAAAAAAATTAAGAACATTTAATATAATTAACAGCTTTTTTTAGAAAAAAAAAAGAACAAGACCGGTCTCAGAATCTAACGCCCTGACCACTCGGGCATGGACACTGCTGCTAAACATTTGATTGATAGACGGTATCGTAGGTAAATCCCTGTCTTTTTTGGTTCCTGTTTTTAATCGATAATTTAATGCCGTAGTGTAGTGAACAGGTCGATTTTTTCTGAATTTCATTGTTTAATTTTATTACTATCGGAATGTTTTACTGTATCGTCTGTAAATGGGAGCATCAATTGACTGATGTTTACCTTCAAGGGGCCTCAATTTCTGCGCATCTGCACTGTAACTGGAATTCCCCTGCAGTTGACAATTTCTTGTGTAAACATTACATCGAAGTAAGTTAAAACAACCAGGATGTTCAAATAATAAGTAGGTTTCGTAATGCTAGGTTTTCGCTGCTATGAAAAGGCAGCAAAGGTCTAGATGATATGATATTGTTACCCAGATACTTTACGACGGCGTAAAGTCTATACAGCACGAAATGTAAAAGGTCCGGAAAACTACTTGGGTCCGGAAACTACTGGGAAACCAGTAGGGGTGACAAATGAGATATGAAAAAAATCAATTTTTTTCTATTAGAGTGACGGCTGATTTAGTGGTAATACAGTAATATAATGATATGAACTTAGGTGCTACCTAGAAGGCAGAGCTCCCTTGAAAAATCACCGGTGTCCCTTGAAAATTAAAGGAGTGCTGCTAGAATTATCTGGAATTATTGATCCGTTTTAGGAAGTTTATTAAAATTTTAAGAATTGATGATAATTCATGATTTCTGAATGAATGTCTTAGAATGCATTAAGATTAAATCTTGACATGCGAAAACTCTACAAATATGCTATATACGAATTAAGGAAAGTTACGGTTCTTTTCAGAAGGAAGAATGTGTCCAACTTTAAGGCAAAAATACTGCTATGATAGACGTCTGGTATGGGAGAATGAAAATCATTTACATGTACAAAGCTTGTTTAAAACCCAAAAGACTAGCCATCTTTAAAAGTTAGTGATGAGAATTTTACCCAGAGAAAATCAGTGTTTGCTGAAATTCTCAAAAACTCCTGTTTTATTTACTGGACTGCTAAGTTAACAGTCTATGACATTTTTATTGTTAATCTTTTAGCACAACTGGTATAGAATAGGAATGGTAGCAGGAGCATTTTTGATGATTATTGATAATTTATAGCCAATAGTTTTTTTTCCTAGTAATAAACTCTGGTCAGTGATTTTTGACCTTGTGGATGAAATATATGTGAAGGGGAGAAGAGCATTATGTGTTTTTCACAGTTCAATGCCTGTATATTTTGATCCAAAAACCTTTTTTGAAAATAAGTTTTATCTACAGACAGTACATTGGAACCTGACATAACTAACTAAACACTTGTTAAATTTCACATGAATGACTTTATTTTTTACAATGCTTTCAAAACTTATAATAAATAAATAAAAAACTGAAATAAAAAAGAAATTAAAAAAAAATGCTTCTGGTGAGGATCGAACTCCTGACCTTTGGTTTTCGACGCGAACTCGCTAACCACTACACCAATGTGAAAGTATGACGTCATCAACACAAATATAAGTATATATAATATATTTCAGTTATGGCAGCGTGACGAAAATCGTTTCGCATTGAAAATATTGTATTTTATCTTTTTTTCTTCGTAGAAAATGTATTTAGCACTGAATTCTTATTATCAGACGCACATTTACATCTTTATTCAACGTTCAAAGCTGCAAGCGAAACGCTTTTGTCAACCGTAAACAGCAAGCGTCTACTGATGTCTTACTGATTAATTACTATGAGCATTGTATACAGGGAGAAAACCGAACAACACCGTTTCCAAAAAAGTACCACGAATTTTCAACTCGATAGTAAAACTATACACAGTTTTATTCATTTTCTTTTTCACACGTCTAACCGTAATGCGACGCTGTCGGCGCCGGTTTGCGGCGCCAGTAGCTCTGCTATAAATTGCTACGTTTTCCAAAGTTTTACCAGTACAACTAGTCCACTTTCTGAAATATGGCATCATATTTATAACAACTATGAATAATTTTTTCATCATTTTTGTGACTTACCCTTCGCAACTATTGTTTTAAGTGTGTAAATTGTGCACACCTACAGCTTTAAAATAGTATGTTTTTCGGTTTTGGTATACATTTTATAAATCGGATCATTTGTACAAATGCATACAAATGGCGCGCATAGCCTTCATTTACTAGCAAATTCAAAATAAAACAAAAAATAACTTTTATTCAAATGATTCAAACACTCTTTTGTCAACTTAAGCAGTCTAGACATAGAAATTGAAAATATAATTGTTTTGCTCTTTCCTGACTGGGAAAACCAGCAGAATTTAATCAATCATGTTACAAAAAGGAACCGGCATTGCTTAAATCCATAAAAGTAAGGCATTCAAATCGTCCTTTAAATGATATGAGACATCTCATAAATGATTGTTATCGGCATGATGCACAAATCAAGCCAGACGTAACTATTATATGGAAAAGTATCACAAAACATATACGATATTCAAGAAAAGATTTTAATCACTACTTGTCCAGACTTCAGTGCAAATTTTGGAAATAATAGTAACATTCATAGTTTAGGTAACATATTTGTTCAGAACTTCTCGATGAACTTAGACAGATTAACTAAAAGTTGCACTTATAATGTAACAAATTTCAAAACAAATATTTGACAGTTTGCCTTAAAAATAAACACATATGGTACGAAATAGTGTAGTATTTTGGGCTGAGTAAATATATCATTTCGTGTGTTCATCTCATATCAAAAGTCACACCTTGTCCCGTAAATGACTTACTAAACCTGATTTTGTTACTTGTATGCAACAGTATAATATAAATACATTATATGCTTTATAGATCTCGAGTGCTTGCAAAAGCTATGTATTCTTTATATATTCTATGATCAAGATTATTACCACTCCCCAGTAATATAAGCCAGTGTCGATAACATCAACATTAATATTTTTGAGAACTCTTTGTGTTCAAAAACCCGGAGAAATTAACATCAGACTAGTAATTCATACACCAAGAGAACCAATTAAATACATATGTGACTGTTACAGGAATTTTAACAGTAACATTCGTAACAAAATATCAACCCTATTGACTATATATTGAGTTAAGTCAAATCTCGTATCATCCCTTATTACAATGTCCCGTAAATGACTTCGTAAACTTGGAGGTCTCGTCACTCTCAGCAAACACTCTGCGTGACTTTCCTGTTGCGTTCAGCTCATCGACCACCTTTAAAACAATGCTGTTGCTGCCGCCCAGATTCTACCTTCTTTTGCTAGCCATCTAAACAGCCTCACTACTTTACTGCATTTCTCCATGTATTTTGTCATTCTTGTCTATAACTTTGATTTTGCCAATGTAGCATTTCTATTACAAACTATTCGAATTTCTTCTGAGCTTGCCCTTCGTCTACATTAATTTTGCACTGTTCCTATTTTCAACAATTTTGCAGAATGCATCTTACTTTTCTCTCTTCTTCTTTCTATTTGTTGTTTTCCTCTTTTCATTTTAAAACAGGAAAGAAGTAACCTTTAACGCGCAGGTTCTCTCTTGGAAGCCATTCATCGCCCAATAAAGTTTTTTTTTCTTGTCCTGTACTCTTACATTCTCTGTGCTTTTGTCTTGGCCATTTTGTGAAAAAAAAAAATAAGAGGAAAACTAAGAATTTGCTGTCTTATATACATTAGAAATCTTAAACATTACCTTCCAAAATCGGTATAAAAAATACTTCTATTGTTTTGTTCAAAAATAATTCCATACCGCATGAAGGGTTTACATCCATATAGAGTATAGTTTTATATAAAAATACATATAATGCATAGTGTGTATTTGCCATAAACCATCATAATGCTTTAATAATGATGAATTTTCATCATTTGCGTGTATTTGATGTCTTTAAATTATGTTCTTACCCAAAATCGGGCTTAGAAAATTTTTGTCATTTACGGGACGCATTTTATCTGCAGTACCATCTCATTCAAACCATAACACAGGTTGCATTATTAACATATTTTTTAAAGTAATGACAAGAGAGGCTTTATGATATTTTATAATAATCAGTTCAAGTAAGTGATAAGCAGACGATCCCGCTTCGCTTTAAGATCATTGCAAAACAACTTTTTTGTTGGAATGTGTCAATGAAAGAATCAACATCGATTTACTTTGTATATTTAAACATCAATTTTTAAATATCCTTTAAAGAAGATATAAGCGAATAATTTTGAATAGTATGATGAATTTGCACGACAATGTTATATCTTGTCTTGCAAATTTCGTCACCGGCCCTAGCCAAGGTCATGCTTGGAAACCGGGAATACTATTTGTTTCTAAACATCAACATCAAATATAGTTCTGTTTATATTTCAGATAAATAAAGTCGAAATGCAATTGTAAGAATAGTTTTACATACTTTAGCTTCGCTGGCCATTATTACAGAAAACTGTAACTGCGGTTTTTGTTCGAGATGAATTTGACTGCCGAAGTTACCCAATGAGCGTATCGGAAAAGGAAAGAGCGCCAATGTGATCAAAATGTTCTCATGATGCCATTCATAAATGTGACGTCATATAAATTACCTTAGAAGAATTATTCAAGAACATTGTGGGTTTTTCCACACAGATTTTAATTCAAGGTGTCGAATATACACGACTGTCGAATTTATCCGAAGTTACTCTATAGGGCATTTATGAAGATAATTTGTTACTTTACGGACCTAATTCTATAAAATATACACTGAATTTAGGGTAACATGTACATGTATGTAGTCAACTTAATCAATTGATCTTTTTAAATGTCAATTTGTTTAGATTTCTTAATGATGATTTTTTTCTATGTTATTCAAATGGATTCAAGTTTTAATTATGAAATATAATTATGAAATATATGAGTAGATTTATTTTACAATAGTAGATGTAAATATTAACTAGGGGTTAGAATTAGAGGCCAGGGTATATGTTTATCCTTTAGTATAATAATGATAGCCCATTTGTAATAACATGTAATATGGGTATTATAAGTGCAATATGATGTGGAATTTATTTTTATGATATGTTTTTATATATTTAACAAGATATTATAGTCTCAGGTAACACAGGATTGAGTGGCAGCATTCAGTATGTTTGGTGTTATTATATGTAATTTACATGTATGCACTGTGATGTTATTTATGTATGCTGATGAGACTGAAACAAATAAATAAACAAACTAATATTACAATTTGAAGGTCATTCATTTCATTGTAGGTCAATATTTTAAACTTTTCATAGGTGTTGTGATTTAATCAGCTTCTTTTGATTGACAGGAATAAGTGTTAAAATATAAATGGATTAACTGGCAAACCTGTAGTATATTAAACTTTAATTAATCTAAACCTTGACTGATCTTATGGAAATAAAAAAACAAACAACAAAATTATACTCATCACTCAGAAATGATGTTGCTTCAAAAATGAAACTAACTCAATATCTTGTCTAAGTTTATTTGCAAAAATTAAATAAATTAAATTTGACAGATTCAGTAATTCCTTCCTATTTTCCATTGACATCAGATTATCAGATTTACAGAGTGGGCCATCTACAGTAATATGGTTTTAAACATTTTCTTTTTGACATACAAGAAGAAAGTAATATCCTTTATTCTAAAGAATTAAGATTACAAAATTTACATTTTATTAATCCCCCGCCACAAATGGTGGGGGGTTATAGGAATGGTCTCCGTCCGTCCTTCCGTCTGTCCATAACACTTTCGTGTCCGCTCCATATCTCCTAAACCCCTTGAAGGATTTTCATGAAACTTGGGGCAAATGATCACCTCATCAAGACGATGTGCAGAACCCATGAGTCAGCCATGCCAGCTCAAGGTCAAGGTCACAACTTAGGGTCAAAGGTTTGAGCCTTCAATTTTGTGTCCGCTCTCTATCTCCTAAACCCCTTGGAGGATGATCATGAAACTGGGGTCAAATGATCACCTCATCAAGACGATGTGCAGAACCCATAAGTCAGCCATGTCGGTTCAAGGTCAAGGTCACAACTTAAGGTCAAAGATTTGAGCCTTCTATTTTGTGTCCGCTCTGTATCTCTTAAACCCCTTGAAGGATAATCATGAATTTTGGGTCAAATGATCACCTCATCAAGAACTCAAGGTTAAGGTCACAGCTCAAGGTCAAAGGTTTGAGCTCTGTATCTCCTAAACCCCTTGATTGATTTTCTTGAAACTTGGGTCAAATGATCACCTCATCAAGACATTGTGCAGAATTCATGAGTCAGCCATGTCAGTTCAAGGTCAAGGTTAAAGCTAAAGGTCAAAGCCCTTTCACTATCCATAGCAGTGGCGGGGGATTTAGCTGTCTTTCAGACTGCCTTGTATCATTATGATCCATGTTGTTATATCTACCTTTTTTTATTTCAAAATTATGTTATGATAATCTAAATCTACTAAGAGCAATAGTTATTCGAAATTTTTTATCTTCAGTTATACTTAAGTATTTTTTAAGATTAAAGGAATGTTTAAATCTACTATAACAAGAGCCATGTTAGACATGGCTAATCCCCCTGCAGGGCATATTATAATTGAAGGCTAAATTTCCTGGCAAGTTAGTGTCTGAAAGTATTAATTTTGGGGAAAGTTTTGAAGAACCGTTTAGTTGTGGTCCGCATCAGGGGTTTTAAAGATGTGGAAGAAAGAATAAATCAGTGGAGAGGTGGTTTACTGCTAAATTTTATTAATTTTCATGAACAGTATAGCTATGATGTTTTTCTATATGGCTGCTGTAAAAAGAAGGAATGGAAAGCTAACAGGGAAAAATGACCATAAGAGGTTACCTATATGTGAATCCAAGTTAAATAGCACTTCCTCCAATGTGTTCTGTCAGTGGATGAAGTTTGAAGAAACTCCCTCCAGTACTTTTGGAGTTATGCTTCGGACAAATTTTTTTAAGGAAATATGATGAAGGGGAATAACTAAAAAAATAGGCAATGTAGAGTTATTGTTCTTGCACACTGCACTTCCTCCCAATGTGTTCTATCAGTGTTTGAAGTTTGAAGAAAATCCCTCCAGTACTTTTGGAGTTATGTTTCAGACAAAATTATTTAAGAAAATATGATAAAGGGGAATAACTAAAAAAATAGACAAGGTAGAGTTATTTTTCTTGCACACTGCACTTCCTCCAAATGTGTTCTATCAGTGTATAAAGTTTGAAGAAAATCCCTCCAGTACTTTTGGAGTTATGCTCCGGACAAAGATCGTTGCGGACTCACAGATGCACACACGGACAGATAGCATTTCTAATATCACGCTTCGCCTTTAGCGGGGGGATAAATAAGAGAGTAATTGTGGAGAATTGTTAATGTTTGCATATCAAGTTTGATAATAATTGTCCAATATTCTCTGAAGATAAAGAATTACTGTTACTATCTTGACTTAATCCATATATCCGACAATCCCAGGTTTTCTAACAGCATTTTTATTTGAAACACCCAGTTTGAATTATTATATGTACAGTAATGTTATTGTTTGCATCGTTATGCAGCATATGATAAATTCTTTTTTGTAGTGAGTTTTCATTCGATTTCAGTGAACGGAACCAGTAGCTTACCATATAATACTAATTATTTATCTTTTTTATGCCCCCGCGTCTACTGATGTGGGAGGCATATAGTGATCGTCCTGTCCGTCTGTTCGTCCGTTCGTCCGTCCGTACGAGGTTAACCAAATGGGACCGTTTTGTCTAGCATCAATACCCCTTACTAGAATGACTTGATACTAATGCAGATGTAACCTGTGACCATTCCTCATCTTCAGACATCACCTTACCTCAGTTTGACCTTGACCTCATTTTGGACTTAGGTTGCTTTATATGGGCCATCTCTTGGTTAACCAAATGGGACCGTTTCGTTTAGCATCAATACCCCTTACTAGAATGACTTTATACTAATGCAGACATAACCTGTGACCATTCCTCATCTTCAGACATCACCTGACCTCAGTTTGACCTTGACCTTGACCTCATTTTGGACTAAGGTTGCTTTATATGGGCCATCTCTTGGTTAACCAAATGGGACCGTTCCATCTGGCATCAATACCCCTTACTAGAATGACTTGATACTAATGCAGATGTAACCTCTGACCATTCCTCATCTTCAGACGTCACCCGACTACAGTTTGACCTTGAATTTGACCTTGAACTTGACGTCATTTTGGACTTAGGTTGCTTTGTATTGACAAGGATGCCACCGGGGGCATCAAACGTTTATTGAACGCAGCTTCTTGTTTTCTTATTCTATTATAGTACGGATGCTTGTAAAATTAATTCTATTTCCCTCATTTTTGTCTTTCACAAAATGTATTTCTTGCTTTCTTGAAATTATTTTTTGCTGTATATGTAACAAGATTCATCAAACCACTTCGACTTATTAGATAATCGAGAATTTGTATTTGATATAACTTGAACATGTACAGTTTATCATTATAAGGACAAAATTTACTAAAACATGCAAGAGAATGCTGCCAATTAATTAACAGTTGATAGACTTAATTTGTCTTGCATCACTTGCCTATTAAGGATAACAATGTACTCAACTGTAAAATCATGTGTGCGATATAATCATTCACAGTCAGACTTCTTTGAGTCACATGTCGGTTTGAAACAAGGCCACCCGTCATCTCCATTACTTTTTATGTTTTTTGTGAATGATCTAATGAATAATTATAAATTCGGATTTGAATGATATATTTACTATAGAGGAAATGAAGTTATTCCTTTTACTCTATGCTGACGATCAGGCAGTATTTGCTAGGTCTCCAGACAGTCAGCAAAAGTTGTTGAATGATATTGAAAATTATTGCAATGCCTGGAGCCTTAGAATTAATACAGCAACATTAAAGGCATGATATTTGAGAAAGGGAGGTTAACACGTCGTGACTTTTGTTTGTACGGTTCTAGCTTGGAGGTAGTAAATAGTTTCAAGTATCTTGGTATTAACCTGTATAGAAAGGGTAACTGGTATAGGAGTCAGAAAGACATAGCTAAACATGCATCATATGCATTAAAGGGTTTATTCCAAATCTTCAAATCAATTGAATTACCAAATTCACAAAAATGTAAGCTTTTTGATGCATTAGTGTCTTCTATTCTACATTTTGGAGATGAACTGATTGGTTCATACCCATGCACAGACTTGGAACTTGTTCACACTAAATTTCTAAGAAGAATCTTTATTATGCCCCCCTTCGAAGAAGGAGGGGTATATTGTTTTGCAGATGTTGGTCGGTCGGTCGGTCGGTCTGTCGGTCGGAATGTAGGCCAATCCGTTTCCGGATGATAACTCAAGAACGCTTGGGCCTAGGATCATGAAAGTTGATAGGGAGGTTGGTCATCACCAGCAGATGACCCCTATTGATTTTGAGGTCTGTATGTCAAAGGTCACAGTGACACTGAATAGTAAAACGGTTTCCGGATGATAACTCGAGAACACTTGGGCCTAGGATCATGAAAGTTGATGGGGAGTTTGGTAATGACCAGCAGATGACCCCTATTGATTTTGAGGTCAGTATGTTAAAGGTCAAGGTCACAGTGACCCTGAACAGTAAAACGGTTTCCGGATGATAACTCAAGAATGCTTGGGCCTAGGATCATGAAAGTTGATGGGGAGTTTGGTAATGACCAGCAGATGACCCCTATTGATTTTGAGGTAAGTATGTCAAAGGTCAAGGTCACAGTGACCAGGAACAGTAAAATGGTTTCCAGGCGATAACTCAAGAACACTTGGGCCTAGTGTCAGGAAAATTGATAGTTAGGTTGGCCATGATTAGCAGATGACCCCTATTGATTTTGAGGTCATTAGGTCAAAGGTCAAGGTCGCATTGGCCAGGAACAGTTAAACGATTTCTGATCTTCTTATCCAAAACCATAGGGCTTTGGTATTTGGTATGAAGCAAAATCTAGTGGTCCTCTATCAAGATTGTTCAGATTATTTCCCTGGGGTCAGATATGGCCCCACCCTGGGGGTCACATGGTTTATATAGACTTATATAGGAAAAAAGCTTCGAAAAACCTCTTGTCCAAAACCACAGGGCCTAGGGCTTTGATATTTTGTATATGACATCATCTAGTGGTCCTCTACTTAGATTGTTCAAATTATTCCCCTAGGGTCAAATATGGCTCCGCCCTCGGGGTCACATGGTTTACATAGATTTATATAGGGAAAAAATTTGAAAATCTTCTTGTCCAAACCACAAAGACTATGGCTTTGATATTTTGTAATGTTGCATCATTTAGTGGTTCTCTACCAAGTTTGTTCAAATTATCCCTCTAGGGTCAAATATGGCCCCGTCCCAGGGGTCATATGGTTCATATAGACTTTTATAGGGAAAAATCTAGAATCTTCATGTCCATAACTTACATCATTCAAATTTGGACGACATGTATAGTTTTGTGTGGCAAGATGAACCTTGACACGAGTTGATCTTGACCTAGTGACCTACTTTCACATTTCTGTAGCTACAGCCTTCAAATTTGGACCACATGCATAGGTTTGTGTACCAAAAAAAACTTTGACCTTGTTATTGACCTAGTGACCTACTTTCACATTTTTGAAGGTACAGGCTTTAAATTTGGACCATATGCAAAGCTTTTTGTTCCCAAATAAAATTTGACCTTGATTTTGACCTAGTGACCTACTTTCACATTTCTCAAGCTACAGCCTTCAAATTTGAACCACAAGCATAGTTTTGTGTACTGAAATGAACTTTGATCTTGAGATTGACCTAGTGACCTACTTTCACATTTCTGAAGGTACAGGCTTCAAATTTGGACCACTTGCATAGTTTTGTGTTCCGAAATAAAATTTGACCTTGATTTTGACCTAGTGACCTACTTTCACATTTCTCAAGCTACAGCCTTCAAATTTGGACCATGTGCATATTTTTATGTTCTGAATTGAAATTTGACATTGATTTTTACCTATTTCCTACTTTCACATTTCTCAAGCTACAGCCTCCAAATTTGAAGCACATGCATAGTTCTGTCTACCGAAATGAACTTTGACCTTGAAATTGATCTAGTGACCTGCTTTCACATTTCTCAAGCCACAGCTTCAGATTTGGACCACATACACATTGTTTTGTACCGAAATGAAATTTGACCTTGAGCTAGCCTTGAAATTTGGAAAATGGCTTACTGGATGGCACCAAGATCACTCTGTAATCTCTTGTTAGGTTAATAGGTTAAAGGTCAAGGTCAGATTAAACCAGAATGGTAGAACTTTAATTTACAGTGAGCATATAATTCTGTTCCTTGTGCAATTACTGAATGCATCAAGGGGGGCATTTCGTGTTCGACGAGCTCTTGTTAGTGAAGCGTTCAACAAATACTGCGGCTTTGTATGGTGAATTAGGTAGGGTACCGCTTATTATTATCCGTAAGGTTAGAATGATCAAGTACTGGCTCAAAATTCTGAAGTCACCACATGATAGTTTAATATATAAAACCTATGAAATGTTAAGGTTAGATGCAAATGTGTCAAGATCTTATAATGGTAGATTCTGGGCCTTTCAGATAAAACAACTGTTGCAGGAACATGGGTTGAGTAATGTTTGGGACAGCAGTGTACATGAGGGGATAAATTTTCTCATGATAAGACAGAGAATATTTGATATGTATCATCAACAGTGGTATGCTAGTATAAATAACTCTAGTAAACCGAAAACATACAGTGTATTTAAACATGACTTTAATTTTGAAAGTTACTTAGATAATATAGCTATACCTAAATTTAGAATAGCGCTTTCAAAGTTTAGAGTTTCTTCACATGAATTATCAATAGAATCTGGAAGATATTATAATATACCACAGTCTGAGAGCAAATGCCGTCGTTGCTCGATGAGTGTAGTTGAAACAGAGTATCATTTTCTGCTGGTGTGTCCTTTTTATAGAGACCTTAGGAGAAAGTTTCTTCGGCCATATTTCTGTCACTGGCCAACTATGAACAAATTTGATATTTTGATGTCTTCAGAACAAAAGTTGGTTCCGTTACATTTAGCAAAATACATATACTTTGCTGGAGAAAAAAGAAAAACACTAACTTGAATGTTAGTGAAAATACAATTCATACATGTATTGGGGATGTGTATCACTGTGAAGGTTAAAATGATCTATCAATGCCTCTGTGTTAACTCTTACCAACATATGTGGCTATATATATAATTATATATTATATTGTGGCTATAAACACTATAACATGTTTAATGCTAATAAAATATCTTTCTATTCTATTTCTATTTCTATTTCTATTCTATTCTATTCTATTTCTATTTCTATTTCTATTTCTATTTCTATTTCTATTCTATTCTATTCTATTTCTATTCTATTTCTATTCTATCCCTATTCTATTCTATTCTATTATATTCTATAATCTAACAATTAAGTTGTCAACAACAAACAATGTGCATTATAAAACATTTTTCCACAATAGATTTATTGCTTATTTCCTACACAAAATCAGCATAATATTTGGACAAAATTAATTAATGCATCCGAAAATCCCCAAACTTTGATTTAATTAGCCAAATATAAATCTTCTATAAACACTTCATTGACTTATATAAATTATTTTCTCACAATATAACAAACAAGACAAATGGGTCAATTTTTTGTTCAGTCTTATTTTTTACCATTGAACTTTATTGTACAAAATTTGCAAATATTTATATATTTCTATACTATGATGTAAATATTACTGTTAATTGATAGCAAACTTTCAAACCTTGAACAACAAGGCTTATTTTAACATCAATAATATATTTTATACTTTGTAGTTATTATAATATCAAATGTACTTCTATTTTTTTCAATCACTGAACATCAAACAAAGGGATTAAAATATTGTTATAGTTAGTTTAAAAGTTTTGTAACTATTATCAAAAGTAGATCTACCTGTAATCGTATAAGTCACATTTTCAATCATTGAACAAACAAATGGATTAAAAGATAACCTTGTAATTAACTTGTGTTTAAATTTTATGGTCATCTCGACACGAACAAACATCATAAAATATATTTTTTTAATGTATTAACCTAATTATAATACATATGAAATTATTCATAACTATACAACACTTCTTTTAGCACAGGCGAATGTTCTATAATGAAAAAGTAATGATTCTAAATGAAAATAGGTATTTATTTACATGACTGGTAATTATCCTGAAACGAAACTGAGAATATCGACGTAAATCTTTGATAATTTATTAAATCTATTATAATGCTGTCATTTGACCCAAGCAGAAACAGATGGAAGCTTTTGAATATTTTCCTGATGGCCAAGATATGTTATTGTCAAAAGTTTGGTATATCATATTAATATATAAGTTAATTTTTAAACCGATCATCACGTGATGAACCATGGTCATGTGAATGTTGTGTTGTGTTGTGCAGAGATCAATGAGCGAAGCGGCAAGGGAGATCACTGCATTGGAGTTTGGTTTGCCGTGTTCTTGTGGCATTATGCTTATTAATGACATTTTATCCAATTTTCTGACCAATGCTTGATCTTTTAAAAAAAAATATCTTGTTTTTTTCTACCAACTGGAAATCTTTCTTACATCATTATTGAGTGATGGATAATATTCAGCAATCAAATGAAATTCTGTATTCATTGCCAACAAAGCATTTGGTTACGCACACCTATTTAAGTGGTACGCATACAACCCGATGGTGCTGTAGTTATAGAGGTTATAGATAACAAAGACGTTATCATTTCACTCAGTGTCACACATGACTCAGCGTGAAGCCACTCTTATTAAATCTCTCATTATGACTTAAAATACCGAGAATACCTTACCAAGCAATCCGATTGGTACATTATTCAGGTGGCATAAGGTCATACGAGGTCATAAAATTGTGCTTAATACGGCACGCTGAAAAAAAATCCTGACTGATGGAAGTAGAACAAATTGGCGGCGCCCAGATGTTGACGAAGATTTTTCAGTTCCATCACTGCCTCATTTGGCACACCTTTGTTATATTCGCCTACACATTGCCGTAAGGCTAGCTACATGCTCGCTATTATTTTGAAGTTCAAATATGCACTTCAATCTGTAAATAATGCCTCTTATTTGTAAGCTTGACCCTGGCCAATTTGACACTAACAGCTAAAGACTGTTTACTGCCTCGTATTATACTTCTTTGGAATTCGGATGTCAGTTTTGTCATACTTACTTTAATCAGAGAGCTAACAATAAACAGTTAGCTATGTAAATAGCTTACCACCCACCTCATTTTAAATGACACAAGGTGCATAACTCTGGACCAATTCTTCATGAATTTATGATGCCCCCTTTTTACTCAGAATCTTATTGTAATTTTGATGCATTTTAGGAAATCGATTCCACATCATCACCCACATCATATGACACAAGGTGCATAACTCTTGCACAAATATTATGTGAATTATGCCCCCTTTTTGCTTAGAATTTTACTTATATATAGTGTTCTGATACACTTTATCTTTGCCTCTCTTATTACTTAATATTTTTGACACAGAATCAAGCTATTGTGCAATATCTTCATCCACCATTGGATACATTAATTACTCCAGTGACAGCTCCAGTTTCCTCAGATGTGCCTAGTTTCACTATCCAGCATCAAAGTAGTCGAGCGCGCTGTCTCCTGTGACAGCTCTTGTTATTCGATGTTGCCGTGCAAAATTCATCAATTTATCGGATGTTAATATGAAAATAGCTAAGACTCTCACGTTTCATGACTTGAAATACAGACGTTAAACAAAAATCATGAACTTCAACTCTGAGCTATAAAAATGAATTTTTTGCTGAAGCACTGTATTTTATTTTGGCGGGAAAACAATACACATGCGTTTCATGTCGTAAGTTTTTGGTTATTGAATAATTCATTATTAAATGTGTGCATATTTTCCTGGTAACATCTGCCAATAGATTTCAACATTTAGAAGCTTATGTAAATTACTTTAAGTTAAGTTTCAGAAATGTAGATTGTCTTTGCACACAGTATTTACGGAAGGAGTTTTAGATCAACGTCCGGAGATTTGATGTATATGACTTTTTTAGGCGAATCCTTTTAAATCACATTACCATGGATCCATAGCCTGATCAGATATCACTCTCTCCACCTACATTAAGTTCGTCTGTTTAAAACCCAATGAACAAAATTTATCAAAAAACTAAACCCTATGAAATGAAATACATTTTACACCACCACACATCCTACCCAGACTGAGGTCCACTTCTCACAAAAAAATGATAACAGCAATTAAGAATTTTAATACTATGGTGGCTGCAAATACACCAGAGGTCCAGGATGTAAATAACAACAACCACACAGACCAATCATAACTATAGTTCACTCTGACAGATTATTATGATATTTTCCATGAAACACAATGATTCCAGTCAAAACAGGATCATATAAAAGACAATAGTTCATGCTGAAAATGCATCTGAGGCCTTCTCTAGCCTTCTGTTTTATCAAAACATATAGGAGAGATCCCCGCCACTCGCCCCCTGCGAGTCACTTTGCCACTCGCAAGTGCCCTGTCAGGCACTAGCACCCTGCCCTTTTCAAATCCTGGCGGGAACACTGCTATAATATCGCACAGTAATAAACTACATTATATGACGGCTATTTAAGCATTTACAAAAAAAAACACTTTTTCATGATGAAAGAAAAAAAGTTTGATGTAATTGCATGGGTCTTTCTGTCTGTCTGTGACTGTCACAAGCTGATAAATGTATATATATATAATTTTGAACAATGATGTACAAAAAAAAAAAAAATGTCAAATACTAGATGTATGTTCTATGTAATTTCATCTGTTGTTAATACTATTTGAACCTTCCTGTATGTTTTTTTTAACTTTTGCACTTTGTTGAATGGGATGATAGTGACTATAAACAGCTGAAAAGATGTCTTAATCTCAGAAATGACTACATTAAAAAGAAATGCTCAGCATCTTCAGTGCCATAGCCACATTCACACTGACATGAATATCTCAGATTATTCTTAAGAAAGATCAATATTCAAACAACTACACCTGTTTCTAAGTCTGGATTAAGGCTGGGCGGACATCCTCACGAACAACTGAATGTGGAAAAAATCAACAGAAACTACCACATGTTTGTATGTACAGATTTATGAATAAAGCTACAGTTTTGTTGGTTTATTTCTCAGGCACAACAGTTCTTACTGGGCAATTACATAATGGGAACCTGTGAAGAGAAACTGCCAAACTACCAAAAATGATATGTACTGCCCAAAATTCCACATTATTCATGCCCTAACTCTTCAATTACTTGTTACCTTGATCAACATGTAGATGGTAAAGCGTCCATGATGTAAATTCTTTTTAGGCCGAGATAGAAGGGCACTAGTTATACCTAAAGTGTAACATTATCCTTCACTGCTTTTTTCAGTTTTGCACATGGGGCATAAGTACTGATAGAGTACTTTAGTTGGGAAAATACTGGGAAAATGCCAAACTGAATTATAATCAAATATTTTAATAACTATAAAAACAAGCATAAGCTTGTTTAGTGATTTATTGAAGAAAAACGCAAATTTTCAACAATAAATATCATCAGTGATTGTCGTTGCGTAACCCTCTTCCATCTTCTTTTGACTTCTGAATATACAGGCTTTCACAATTAATCCGTCTCTGAATGTCGGAAAATCTCGACGCTGTTAATGTAAGACACTTTACAGTACTTCCTTGCATTCCGTCTTTCTCTTAAAAACACTTAAACAGAAATTTCTCGCAAATCTTTTCAGTAATACTGCGCAATGTTGCAGCAGCAGCCATTATTGGCATAGTTGTCAGAGGTTAGGGTTTTATGGTACCACATGACCTGTAGGCTGAGCATGGCATATGGTACCACATGACCTGTAGGCGGAGCGTGGCGTATGGTACCACATGACCTGTAGGCTGAGCATGGCATATGGTACCACATGACCTGTAGGCGGAGCGTGGCATATGGTACCACATGACCTGTAGGCGGAGCGTGGCGTATGGTACCACATGACCTGTAGGCGGAGCGTGGCGTATGGTACCACATGACCTGTAGGCGGAGCGTGGCGTATGGTACCACATGACCTGTAGGCGGAGCGTGGCGTATGGTACCACATGACCTGTAGGCGGAGCGTGGCGTATGGTACCACATGACCTGTAGGCGGAGCGTGGTGTATGATCAATTAGACACAAAAACCACCAGTTAAATGAGCATTAAGAGGTTTTTTTTTTCCGAATATTGGAATGTATACTGGTATTTATAAAAATCTTTAATAAAGGCTACTGTAAGAAGATAAAAGCATTGAATAAACTAGTATTGACCAGTCTTAAGTATTTCCAAAATGGAGCCAGAGGACCAAAATTGGATCAACCAGTATTGACAACTAAACTTTTTAATACTTCTACTTTGAAAATCCTAGTGAGAACTCTGATTTTATTATTTAATTTAGGTTTTATCTCTTGACAGAAAAGCCATCATCCAGGGCCCTCCTGTGTTCTCTTAAAGAGAAGTTCTGAACTGGTGTGTGTGTGTGTGTTATGTGTAATCCGATTAAACCTAATGCTACTATGTGTATAATCATGTCTGCATATGAATGCACTCCTTCAATTTTCCTCATGCTGGGCATCAAATAGACTTTTATATGCAGCTTATTTACGTGTCATGTGATAAACTAACTTATCACTCTTCGTTAGAGACATGGATTTGCAACAGATGTTTTGATTTTCAATAATGTATGTGACAGTTGCCATACCCATTTCGCTTCATGATGCCGAACTGAAATATAATATGATTACTTATATCAATATGAAATATAGTAAAAGAGCAAAATACAATTTCATCTTACAGTACTAGGTCTTGTATCTATAGTAAACACAGTAATTTTCATGGCAATATCAATTTTACTTATTCACTTTCAGAATCATGATGGGAGATTTTGAGTTACTGAAGGAAGTACCAGGATACAGGGCAATTCTTAAAGTTGTTCTTAAAAGCCAGATACAGTTACTTGTAAGTACCATACACCTGTGTACCAGTAATTTGATTGTTCAGTTTTGTACATGTGTGCAATATATAAATATCAGGGATTATGATTTTTGTGCCTAAAATACCCTTTAGATTATTCTATATCTTTTGGATTTCACTGAACTAGACCAGAGTTATGGTTCTTGACTTAGTGAAAAATACACATAAAGTGCTTAAAAGTTTCTGTTGCATATATCTTAAAAATGTTTCACCAAGAGTCAGGTATCCATGTACAGTGACAGGAAGTGGGGACACCTGTGTTCTATGGACACAAATCTGGTTTGTTTGATCAGAACAGAGCACCAGTCTCCTTGCTTTTCCAAAAAATTTCATTGATTAGTTTTATGAAATAAATCTTTTTAAATGGGTGTAACACCACACGCCTCTTTGTAGGTTGCATAGATTAAGAAGGTCAGCAGTTTTTCACACACGGTTTATTTACAAGATGAACTATACTAAGAATCACTCCAGGTATAAATACATCTGCTTCTTGAACAGTTTTTGTCCCATGCCAAATTTTAAATAATTTATATTTCTAAGCCGAAAAGTTCTATGTTATAATAATCTAACAACCATTTCAAAGTCTTCCACATTTCTTAACCCATTCTCTAACCCAAACTCATATTGTTCAATTACTGTAAGTGTACTTATATTAGCGCAGCTAAATTTTAGCGCAAACGCCTTAAATTGAGTAGTTTAGACTTATTAGCGCGTACTTGTAGTAGCGCAGTATCACCAGCGCTAAAATAGCCAATTGGTGCCTGAATGGTATTCGTAATGAAATCGACCAGGCAAATAAACATGCATAGGTCTACAGTATGACATAAAATCTACATCCGTTTAGATCAGTGTTAATCTGTATACTGTAAATTTGTACATGTGTACAGTGCAGAATCATCATCAGGTGATAATTGTTTGTTTTCAAATTTACACTTGGTTTTCAAAGCAGTAAAATGTTAAGCAACACTCATAATTAGCGTGACCGGACAAACTGGCGATCTACTCCGAAGGTGTTATATACCATGTTTACGGACAATGACGAAGATAAAAAGAAAACGCAACTTAATTTACAGAAATAGATGACTTTTGTACTAATATTCAAACAGGTAAAATTATTCTATTCAAAACTTCCTGCAGAATAATAGTTATTGTCATATTTACACAATAAATATATATTTCTCTGTGTTCTCTTGCATTGTAATTATGGTATTTTCAATACTATAAATATCACTTTTTTAGGGAAAGCCTTTCATTTCAGTCTAATATTAGCGCTGGACATGAATTAGCGCATGCCAGATCCCGCTAATTGCGCGAAAATTAGTACTCCGCTAATATTAATACACTTACAGTATCTGATTCCGTTTTTGTTAGCTCACCTGTCACAAAGTGACAAGGTGAGCTTTTGTGATCACGCGGTGTCCGTCGTCCGTCGTCCGTCCGTGCGTGCATGCGTGCGTGCGTCAGTCCGTAAACTTTTGCTTGTGACCACTCTAGAGGTCACATTTTTCATGGGATCTTTATGAAAGTTGGTCAGAATGTTCACCTTGATGATATCTAGGTCAAGTTCGAAACTGGGTCACGTGCCGTCAAAAACTAGGTCAGTAGGTCTAAAAATAGAAAAACTTTGTGACCTCTCTAGAGGCCATATATTTCACAAGATCTTCATGAAAATTGGTCAGAAGGTTCACCTTGATGATATCTAGGTCAAGTTCGAAAGTGGGTCATGTGTCTTCAAAAACTAGGTCAGTAGGTCAAATAATAGAAAAACCTTGTGACCTCTCTAAAGGCCATATTTTTCATGGGATCTGTATGAAAGTTGGTCTGAATGTTCATCTTAATGATATCTAGGTCAAGTTCGAAACTGGGTCACGTGTGGTCAAAAACTAGGTCAGTAGGTCTAAAAATAGAAAAACCTTGTGACCTCTCTAGAGGCCAAATATTTCATGAGATCTTCATGAAAATTGGTCAGAATGTTCACCTTGATGATATCTAGGTCAAGTTCGAAAGTGGGTCACTTGCCATCAAAAACTAGGTCATTAGGTCAAATAATAGAAAAACCTTGTGACCTCTCTAGAGGCCATATTTTTCATGGGATCTGTATGAAAGTTGGTCTGAATGTTCATCTTGATGATATCTAGGTCAAGTTTGAAAGTGGGTCACGTGCCGTCAAAAACTAGGTCAGTAGGTCAAATAATAGAAAAACCTTGTGACCTCTCTAAAGGCCATATTTTTCATGGGATCTGTATGAAAGTTGGTCTGAATGTTCATCTTGATGATATCTAGGTCAAATTCGAAACTGGGTTACGTGCGGTCAAAAACTAGGTCAGTAGTTCTAAAAATAGAAAAACCTTGTGACCTCTCTAGAGGCCATATATTTCATGAGATCTTCATGAAAATTGGTCAGAATGTTCACCTTGATGGTATCTAGGTCAATTTCGAAAGTGGGTCACGTGCCGTCAAAAACAAGGTCAGTAGGTCAAATAATGGAAAAACCTTGTGACCTCTCTAGAGGCCATTTTTTTCATGGGATCTGTATGAAAGTTGGTCTGAATGTTCATCTTGATGATATCTAGGTCAAGTTCGAAAGTGGGTCACGTGCCTTCAAAAACTAGGTCAGTAGATCAAATAATAGATAAACCTTGTGACCTCTCTAAAGGCCATATTTTTCATGGGATCTATATGAAAGTTGGTCTGAATGTTCATCTTGATGATATCTAGGTCAAGTTCGAAACAGGGTCATGTGCGGTCAAAAACTAGGTCAGTAGGTCTAAAAATAGAAAAACCTTGTGACCTCTCTAGAGGCCATACTTGTGAATGGATCTCCATAAAAATTGGTCAGAATGTTCATCTTGATGATATGTAAGTCAAGTTCGAAAGTGGGTCACGTGCCATCAAAAAGTAGGTCAGTAGGTTAAATAATGTAAAAACGTTGTGACCTCTCTAGAGGCCATATTTTTCATGGGATCTGTATGAAAGTTGGTCTGAATGTTTATCTTGATGATATATAGGTCAAGTTTGAAACTGGGTCAACTGCAATCAAAAACTAGGTCAGTAGGTCTTGAAATAGAAAAACCTTGTGACCTCTCTAGAGGCCATACCCTTGAATGGATCTTCATGAAAATTGGTCAGAATGTTCACCTTGATGATATCTAGGTCGAGTTTGAAACTGGGTCACGTGCCTTATAAAACTAGGTCAGTAGGTCAAATAATAAGAAAACCTTGTGACCTCTCTAGAGGCCATACTTTTCATGGGAACTGTATGAAAGTTGGTCTGAATGTTCATCTTGATGATATCTAGGTCAGGTTTGAAACTTGGTCAACTGCGATCAAAAACTAGGTCTGTAGGTCTAAAATTAGAAAAATCTTTTGACCTCTCTAGAGGCCATATTTTTCAATGGATCTTCATGAAAATTGATCTGAATGTTCACCTTGATGATATCTAGGTCAGTTTCGAAACTGGGTCACGTGCGGTCAAAAACTAGGCCAGTAGGTATAAAAATAGAAAAACCTTGTGACCTCTCTAGAGGCCATCTTTTTCATGAGATCTTCATGAAAATTAGTGAGAATGTTCACATTGTTGATATCTAGGTAAAGTTCAAAACAGGGTCACTTACCTTTGAAAACTAGGTCAATAGGTCAAATAATAGAAAAACCTTGTGACCTCTCTAGAGACCATATGTTTCAATGGATCTTTATGAAAATTGGTCAGAATTTTTATCTTGATAATATCTAGGTCAAGTTCAAAACTGGGTCACATGAGCTCAAAAACTAGGTCACTATGTCAAATAATAGAAAAAACGACGTCATACTCAAAACTGGGTCATGTGAGAAGAGGTGAGCGATTCAGGACCATCATGGTCCTCTTGTTAAACATTTCCCATCCTCCTGATTCCGTCTCTCTTCCTAATTCAGTCTTCTTTTTTTAAGCATTTTCCCTGAGTCTTTTTCACAAATTGCATCGCTATTATTAACATGTTTACAAGTATTCCAAAATATTCATAGCAATTTCAAAAAAATGTCAATCAAAATGGTCATTATGTACTCATATAACCGTAAACATCAGATGTAGAGTCGATCATAATTGGGTATTTTTGTAAATAAATGACTGGTACTGAACCAAACAAAATAAATTTTTAATTAGGGTCAAATCTAATAGACAACACATTCAACTGTGATTCCCTTCGCTAAAGTTGTAAACAACAAAAATATGCTGACCAGGTAAACAAAGTTACATTTCTGACCAATAAATGAAAATTCAATCAAAAACAATAACAAAATAATTAAGGCTGACCGAATCAATTTCTGTTGAGTACTTTGCAATATCTGACCGGTAATAATAGTAAACAAAGTCATTTAGGCCAAAACATAATGGATAAAACATTCCGATGTTACGAAATTTGCTAGAGTAGTAAATACCAACAATGACCTACACAATAAAAACAAGGCAGTCTGAAAGACAGCTAAATCCCCCGCCACTGCTATGGATAGTGAAAGGATAAACCTTTGACCTTTAGCTTTGACCTTGACCTTGAACTGACATGACTTACTCATAAATTCTGCACAACGTCTTGATGAGGTGATCATTTGACCTCAAGTTTCATAAAAATCCTTCAGGGGGTTTAGGAGATACAGAGCTCAAACCTTTGACCTTGAGTTGTGACCTTGACCTTGAGTTGACATGGCTGACTCTTGAGTTCTTGATGAGATGATCATTTGACCCAAGTTTGGTGAAAATCCTTCAAGGCGTTTAGGAGATACAGAGTGGACACAAAATGTACGGCTCAAACCTTTGACCCTAAGTTATGACCTTGACCTTGAGCCGGCATGGCTGACTAATGAGTTCTGCACATCGTTTTGATGAGGTGATCATTTGACCCAAGTTTTATAAAATTCCTTCAAGGGGTTTAAGAGATACAGAGTGGACTTAAAATGGAAGGCTCAGACCTTTGACCTTGAGTTGTGACCTTGACTTTGAGCCAGCATGGCTGACTCATGAGTTCTGCACATCGCCTTGATGAGGTGATCATTTGACCCAAATGAATCCTTCAAGGGAAATAGGAGATACAGAGCAGACACAAAATGGAAGGCTCAAACCTTTGACCTTCAGTTGTGACCTTGACCCTGAGCCGGCATGGCTGACTCATGAGTTCTGCACATTGCCTTGATAAGGTGATCATTTGACCCAAGTTTGATGAAAATCCTTAAGGGGTTTAGAAGATACAGAGTGGACACAAAATGGAAGGCTCAAACCTTTGACCCTAAGTTGTCACCTTGACCTTGAGCCGGCATGGCTGACTAATGGGTTCTGCACATCGTCTTGATAAGGTGATCATTTGACCCAAGTTTTATAAAATTCCTGCAAGGGGTTTAGGAGATATAGAGCGGACACAAAATTGAAGGCTCAAACCTTTGACCTTGAGTTTTGACCTTGACCTTGAGCAGACAAGGCTGACTCATGGGTTCTGCACATCGTCATGATGAGGTGATCATTTGACCCAAGTTTTATGAAAATCCTTCAAGGGGTTTAAGAGATATGGAGCGGACACGAAAGTGTTACGGACAGACAGACGGAAGGACAGAAGGAAGGATGGACGGAGACCATTCCTATAACCCCCACTACTTGTGGCCGGGGATTAAAAAGTCACGTAAACAAAATCAGAATTTTCTGCCAAAATCAATAACAGATAAAATAAACACAATGATTAATTAACTGAAAACTGACCTGCGAGCTATCATTGTGTTACATTGGACCTATATGGCTTAAGTTGCTGACATTGAGTCCCCAGTTGCTTGCTGCTATGGCTTAAGTTGCTGACATTGAGTCCCCTGTTGCTTGCTGCTATGGCTTAAGTTGCTGACATTGAGTCCCCTGTTTCTTGCTGCTATGGCTTAAGTTGCTGACATTGAGTCCCCTGTTGCTTGCTGCTATGGCTTAAGTTGCTGACATTGTGTCCCCTGTTTCTTGCTGCTATGGCTTAAGTTGCTGACATTGAGTCCCCTGTTTCTTGCTGCTATGGCTTAAGTTGCTGACATTGAGTCCCCTGTTTCTTGCTGCTATGGCTTAAGTTGCTGACATTGAGTCCCCTGTTTCTTGCTGCTATGGCTTAAGTTGCTGACATTGAGTCCCCTGTTCCTTGCTGCTATGGCTTAAGTTGCTGACATTGAGTCCCCTGTTGCTTGCTGCTATGGCTTAAGTTGCTGACATTGAGTCCCCTGTTGCTTGCTGCTATGGCTTAAGTTGCTGACATTGTGTCCCCTGTTTCTTGCTGCTATGGCTTAAGTTGCTGACATTGAGTCCCCTGTTGCTTGCTGCTATGGCTTAAGTTGCTGACATTGAGTCCCCTGTTTCTTGCTGCTATGGCTTAAGTTGCTGACATTGAGTCCCCTGTTGCTTGCTGCTATGGCTTAAGTTGCTGACATTGAGTCCCCTGTTTCTTGCTGCTATGGCTTAAGTTGCTGACATTGAGTCCCCTGTTTCTTGCTGCTATGGCTTAAGTTGCTGACATTGAGTCCCCTGTTGCTTGCTGCTATGGCTTAAGTTGCTGACATTGAGTCCCCTGTTGCTTGCTGCTATGGCTTAAGTTGCTGACATTGAGTCCCCTGTTGCTTGCTGCTATGGCTTAAGAAACCTTGCTAGGCATATAGAATATCTTACATGTTAGGATGCAATCCAACTGGCTTACAGAAAGTCGATGGTTCTACCTAAGTGCCTGCTCATGCCTGTAATTATGCACTGAGGCACCTGCGGTTTTCCTCCACCATTAAAAAGTGGAATAAATAAACTATAATTGTGTTTATGTGAGGTTAAAGTCAACAAACAAATACTTTTAACTGGAAATATTTGGAGACCAGGAAAACAATATGTGCTAACTTTGATAAAAAAAAGCAACAGATAAAATACCTATTCAGAGGTCCACCTCTTTCTTCAAAAGTGGATCAAAGAACCTAAACGTTATGGTTTTTAACTTAATAATATGCCATTAAGGATTGTGACAAAACTCCTATATTTTGGATATATGAGCCGCGCCATGAGAAAACCAACATAGTGGGTTTGCGACCAGCATGGATCCAGACCAGCTTGGTCAGGGTCCATGCTGTTCGCTTTTAAAGCCTATTGGAATTGGAGAGACTGTTAGTGAACAGTATGGATCCTGACCAGACTGGGTGGATGCACAGTCTGGTCTGGATCCATGCTGGTCGCAAACCCACTATGTTGGTTTTCCCATGGCGCGGCTCATATTAAGATTGCGGCAAACTTCCTTGTAGGAGATATTGAGCTGATCAGATTTGTACAATAATATAAGTGTTATCTTGATTACATTTCAGATAGATGAGTTATGCATTTATTGTCTTTCAGATAGATCAGTTATGCAACTACACTGGTGAAGAATCTTTCATCCTTACAGCAAATGCCAGTGATGGTGCCCAGTCACTTTTAGGATCGGGTACCGGAAAAGGCTTTCTGGAGAATCATAGTGAAATAAAGACTCAGTTCCTAGGCTACTGTCTCAAATGTAAGTATATATATTAAAGCCTTTCCTATATTCTTAGGGTCGGGGTAAACACCCCAGGATACCTTTATTTTCATAGAAAGCTTGAATTTAACTGTTTTTGTTGCATTTTCGGCTCGACTATTCATAGAATAGTAGAGCTATTGGACTCGCCCATGTGTCGGCGTCCGCGTCCCGATTTGGTTAAGTTTTTGTATGTAAGCTGGTATCTCAGCATCCACTTATAGGAATGAAATTGAAACTTCACACACTTATTCACTGTGATAAACGGACCTACATTGCACAGGTTCCATAACCCTTTTTCGCTTTTTTTACAAAATTATGCCCCTTTTTCGACTTAGAAATTTTTGGTTAAGGTTTTGCATGTAAGCTGGTATCTCAGTAACCACTTGTGGAAATGGATTGAAACTTCACACACTTATTTACTGTGATAAACTGACTTACATTGCACAGGTTCCATAACTCTATTTTGCTTTTTTACAAAATTATGCCCCTTTTCAGACTAAGAATTTTTTGGTTAAGGTTTTGTATGTAAGCTGGTATCTCAGTACTCACTAATTGGAATGGATTGAAACTTCACATACTTGTTCACTGTCATGATCTGACTCGCACAAAGCAGGTCCCATAACTTTATTTTGCTTTTTTTTCAAAATTATGCCCCTTTTTCAACATAGAAATTTTTGGTTAAGTTTTTATATGTAAGCTGGTATCTCAGTATCCACTAATAGGAAAGGATTGAAATTTCACACACTTGTTCACTGTCGTGATATGACTTGCAATGCAAAGGGTCAATAACTCAACTTCGCATTTTACAAAATTATGCCCCTTTTTCAACTTGGGAGTTTTTTGTTAAATTCCTATATGTAAGCTGGTATCTGACAGTACCCACTAATGGGAATGGATTGAAACTTCACACACTTGTCTACTGTCATGAGCTGATAAGCAGGTTCCATAACCCTATTTTGCTTTTTTACTAAATTATGTCCCTTTTTCGACTTTCGTATTCATTCAGTCGACAAGGCTGTTGAATAGTCGAGCGTTGCTGTCCTCTGACAGCTCTTGTTTTTTCCATACTCAGCAATAAATTGAGCGTGAATATAGGTGTGTCCTAAGTAGCAGACTTATAACACGAAACCTGGGACGCCCGATTCATCCGAGGTTCGCATACTGCATAATAGTGATGAAACAGACATCCTTGGTGTGCTTTATGAGCAGTATAGCCTACTTATAATATTCTTAAATTTCACACTATGTACCTGGATAATCTTAACTCTGTTCAGCGACCCAAACTCAGTGCCAACATGGCAGATGTAAAGCTGATACAACTTCGTTTTCTGTGCAATTTCGATGTATAAAGGAATGTTTCCGTTGTTATATCTGTCTCCATTGATCAAGTGTATATTTATTTCAAAAAGTATCATGTAAAATATATCAACCCTTGTGTTTTCAGGTGGAATACCGACGAACAAGGCAAACTTTTCAATGAAAAATTTTACAAAAAATCTTAAAAAATACTTATATGCTTTTGATGCCTCTACTGTTTTGTTGTTTGAAAGCAAAAATATACTGCTTTATAGGCCCGTTTACACTATATTGTTAACCCACTACATGTTGACACAATACATGTTCAAATGTACTGACAGCGAGAAAAGGGATAAAAACCTAACTTCGACTTGATAAAAACCGAACTCAGTTTACATGAGGAATGGATAAAAACCTAACTTACACGAAATCGCTTGAAGGATAAACACCTAACTGACTAGTATTCTATAGAAATGAATGAATTGACATGTACATAGTCTGATTATTGTAAACATTACTTTACTTTATAAGCGGTATTGTCTTCAAACTTCGTCATTAATTTTACAAGATGTTATATGTATGCCCACTACAGTAAAATATTTTTCCATAATCTTAATATTATCCAAATAGCAATGTTTGCAAAAACCTGGATAAACCCTAAAAAATAATTCAATATAAAAGTCAAAATTATTATATAATTATATAAGAAATTATTCAATACAACCGATGTTCGAAGTTCTGTAACCCCAAACCTCTCTCTCCATCTCTCTCTCTCACACAGTGTTTCAGAAGAATTGCATTTGTTTCAAATCTTTTATATCTTATAGTGTAATAGATTTTATAGAGGTGCTAATGGGATATTCTGATATTGTTTAAATGGGACTAGATTTATGATTAATTATTAAATATGATATTTTTCAGATGGTAAGTAGGGAAGAAAAGTGTGTGTGTGTGTGTGTGTCCAGGTTGGGGTGATCATGGACTGACAGGGCAGGGGTGTGGAAATCCACACATTTTTCACTTGTCCATGGACACGAAAAATCTACCTGTCCATAGTCAAATTTCACTCGCTTGGATTTGTAATATTAAACCTTCATGAAACTACAAATAGACTGGTGAGTTCTTTATTCAGGACAATGAAAAGAAAAGCATATCACAGTAACTGTGGTAATAAACAAGCTGTTAAAATATTTGCCTTTTAAAGTTTATGAAAGTCTGAAATCGCACAAGCAGGGTTCGGGATCTTTTGATGCCATGCCCCAAAACACTGTCCACGCAATGGTACAAAGCCAGATGAATTCAGAGAAAGACTCATAAACGTTCTGACTTATTTTTAGTCATACTTGCGATCTCTGTCACAGTGCTTTTGATTTTCATTTGGCTGCCTACTGGCTCCTATATTTCCTCTGACAGTGACTCATTGTCTCAGCAGTTGGAATTCTACTTTTTTAAGTTGTTTACGTTTCTGATTTTTTATCATAGTTACCGAGTTACAGTGTGCGCAAGACCTAGCCAAAGAACCAATCAGATCATGGAAAGTGATGCTTAAAGGCACAGATGCATGTTTTTTTTCTAAAACTGCAGCCATCGAGAGACTCTCAGCAAGTACATCATGGATTTCATACCTTAAATTATCTTTATCACGTCCATACACTTGAAGCAACACACAATCTAAATGATATTTTTTGTTTTCTCATTTTATACCTGAAAAATTCTGCTTTTCCGCTGACACACAGAATGAAAAATGCACTTGTCTGCCAGCAAAAAATCACGAGCTGGACAAGTTTGATATAGGAATCACACATCCCTGCAGGGGTGGGTGGGTCAAAGAACTTCGAGCATCTATAATTCATACATAAAGCATAGATGAATAGCTATGGTTTTTTTTGGTTAGGTGTTTATCCATTCTAAGTTCGTATTTATCCAGCACTGTTTCCAATACCAGTCAGGAATTGTCCGCAAATCTAAACCCACCTCATAATCAATACAGTTTTTAAGCTATAAAAATGAATTTCAAATTTTGATATTGTTAAACATTGTCAAAGAGATGTTTATTGAACTAATACAGTTGATAATTGAGGTCTTATTGCAATTTCTGGTACTTTAAAACAGTTAGAAACATCAAACATGTTCATTTTGAAGACTTCTTTGAGTACATTTTAATGAATTCCAGCCACATAATGTGACTTCGGTTGAAATATTTAGTACACAAATCATGTTATCAATACAGGATATTATGGCTATCAAAAGTTTTACGCTAACAGTGCATACTAAGTTAACATAAAAACATGAAAAAAGACAGGGAAATTAACTACATACATCGTCTTTCTGTGAGCCATGAGTTAAGGTCGCTGAACAGAGTTAGGATTATCCGGGTATATAGTGTGAATTTATGCTTTATTTATTTCAGAAATAAGTATATCTAAATAACAAAATAAGTATTTGCAAGCTTTCTTAAGGTGTCCCAGTGTATGCAGTTTATCACTGTAATTGCGAAGAAGAATCGGGGTTCGTGTTATGAGTCTGCTACTTATGATACACCTATATTCATGCTCAATTTATTGCTTAATATGATAAAGCTGCAATAAAAACAATTATATTCAAAGCTTTCTACATAAATATAGGTATCCCTGGGTGTCCCGGGGTGTTTACCCAGATGACTAATATCGAACTTATCCAAGATTTTATTGAGGCTAACATTCTGACCAAGTTTCATTAAGATTGGGCCAAAATTGTGACCTCTAGAGTGTTAACAAGCTTTTCCTTTGATTTGACCTGGTGACCTAGTTTTTGACCCCAGATAACCCAATATCGAACTTGTCCAAGATTTTTATGAGGGTAACATTCTGACCAAGTTTCATTAAGATTAGGCCAAAATTGTGACCTCTAGAGTGTTAACAGTCAAAATTGTTGATGATGGACGGACGGACAACGGAGGACGGACACAGGGCGATCACAAAAGCTCACCTTGAGCACTTCGTGCTCAGGTGAGCTAAAAATCATGAAAAAATTCTTGTGAAGTTTGACTACTGTAACAACAAGCAAGACAACCCAACTGTCTACTGTCTACTGACTGACCAACCAATCAGTTTAGCTCTGTTCATGTCAGTTGGTAACTCATTATCATCAATTGTTTGTTTCCAGTAACTGCTCAAAAAATTAGGGTAGGTAGGTCGGTAATGTGGGACTTTTCGGAAATTATTTTTGTGTCAAAAAATGAATACATTAAAGGGGGTTATGCCTTTAGAGCATCAGTAAGCTGATTTCTAACATCACTGACCATGTTTAAAGCATAAAAAGTGCAGAATGTTAGCCTCAATAAAATCTTGGATAAGTTCGATATTAGTCATCTGGGGTCAAAAACTAGGTCACCAGGTCAAATCAAAGGAAAAGCTTGTTAACACTCTAGAGGTCACAGTTTTGGCCCAATCTTAATGAAACTTGGTCAGAATGTTACCCTCATAAAAATCTTGGACATGTATGATATTGGGTCATCTGGGATCAAAAACTAGGTCACCAGGTCAAATCAAAGGAAAAACTTGTTAACACTCAAGAGGTCACAATTTTGGCCCAATCTTAATGAAACTTGGTCAGAATGTTACCCTTAATACAGTCTTGGATGAGTTTGATATTGGGTCATCTGGGGTCAAAAACTAGGTAACCAGGTCAAATCAAAGGAAAAGCTTGTTAACACTGTGGAGGCCACATTTATAACTGTATCTTCATGAAACTTGGTCAGAATGTTACTTATGATGATCTCAAAGTCCAATTTGAATCTGGGTCATGTAGGATCAAAAACTAGGTCACCAGGTCAAATCAAAGGAAAAGCTAGTTAACACTCTAGAGGCCACATTTATGACCATATCTTAATGAAACTTGGTCAGAATGTAAATCTTGATGATGTATAGGTCATGTTTAAATCTGGGTCAGGTGGGGTCAAAAACTAGGCCACCGGGTCAAATCAAAGGAAAAGCTTGTTAACACTCTAGAGGCCACATTTATGACTATATCTTTATGAAACTTGGTCGGAATAATATTTATTAATCTTGATGATCTTTAGGTCAAGTTCGAATCTGGGTTATGTGGGGTCAAAAACTAGGTCACCAGGTCAGATCAAAGGGAAAGCTTGTTAACACTGTAGAGGCCGCATTTATGACTGTATCTTCATGAAACTTGGTCAGAATGTTACTCATGATGATCTTAAAGTCCAGTTTGAATCTGGATCATGTAGGGTCAAAACTAGGTCACCAGGTCAAATCAAAGGAAAAGCTAGTTAACACTCTAGAGGCTACATTTATGACCATATCTTAATGAAACTTGGTCAGAATGTTAATCTTGATGATGTATAGGTCATGTTCAAATATGGGTCAGGTGGGCTCAAAAACTAGGTCACCAGGTCAAATCAAAGGAAAAGCTTGTTAACACTCTAGAGGCCACATTTATGACTGTATCTTCATGAAACTTAGTCAGAATGTTAATCTTGATGATCTTTAGGTCAGGTTTGAATCTGGGTCATTTGAGGTCAAAAACTAAGTCACCAGGTCAAATCAAACGAAAAGTTAGTTAACACTTTTGTGACCATATCTTAATGAAACTATCTTGATGATCTTTAGGTAAATAGGTCAAGTGAGCAATACAGGGCCTTCATGGCTCTCTTGTTTTACTGATGCTAGTAGATGGGGGTGTCAGTAAGTCACTGTGACAGTGCACCTTCATGGCCAGAGATTGTCGCTGACTTTCTTGTCCCTCTGATGTTTGTTCAAAATCCTGCTTTGGGTGAAGAATTCTTTAATGTGAGGAAGCCATCCTGGTGGCTTAGCTATAGTTTGTAGTTCTAACCAAGTTGCACAATTTAATGATCTTGAGATTGAAAACGGAAAGCAAGAACAGGAGAAACTCAATCTACGGCTGTTTTAATTCTTAGGATGATTGTTTATGGTCAGTAGATATTGTTTTGGGGGTCAGTAGGTTAAATTTCAAGGTTTTTATGACCTCTAGACTGAGAACATTTTATGACAAAGTGGAAAATGCTAGAGCTTGTGGTACTGGTAGACAAATTACATAGGACAACTGTGTGTGGTCATTAGATATCCACTGGACATATTGTCAGTTTGACTTCAAGACTAAAACATGGTTTCACATCAGTTATTGGAGAACACTTAAGCCTCTGATTTTTATGCCAGCCAGAAGGTTTTTTTTTTACAAGAAAAAACAGACAGTGATATATGAAATGAATTTGTGTATTCCATACAGAGTTTTCTAACACAGTATCATGTTTATGTATTAGACAAGCTTAAATACAAATTATTAAAAATTAAAAAAAAATTTATTCCTTACAGCTCTTCACAACCCAGAGGAGACAGTTTCGCATCATGATAGTACACGCTCTAAAGGCAGAACCCATCCGTATGCACGAGGGGCATCGTCCTCGCCAACTGCTAATAAACCTAGGAGTGGATTTTCTGACTCGGTCAAGTTGGGCGGCTCAGATACTACACAGTTGAATGATTCAAGACACACAAACAGTAGCTCCACAATAGTTTATCACTCTAGTGTATCTGCTACAGAAACATACAAGAGAAGAGAACCTAACTCACCACATAAATCTTCCATTTTCCAAACTTCTCGCATGGATTTTAAAGACAGATTATCAGACATTTATCATCAAGATCATGTTCAAACTCCTGGTGATTATGATCAAACTGATCAAGGTCAGGCTCAGGAAAGTGATAGTGTTGTAGTGAAAACTGAGCTAGAATCAGATGATGTGGAAGTTACAGGAGTTGAGCTTGGCAATCACCTATATGGTGATGAAAATTTAGGAGGACAGTTTAGTTCTGATAGTAATCAGACAGCAGCTAGTCCGGATGATTTTGGTAAGTAGAATTGAACTGGGTCTAAAGATAATTTTTTTCAAAATGTAGTTTACATGAGTATGTGATTTAGATGTTTCAGGATTGGCTACTGAAGATTAGGAAACTAAGGTAACGGTGAAGGTTTCTTGTTTGGCATACTGTTAGGTAGTTGATGAAAGGATAGAACAACTTATTTCCAGTTGAGCCCATGGCAGGTATCATATTTACCTCCTCAGCATCCAGTCTAGGATGGTGCTGTTAGAAACAGTACCACTTAGAGGTAAATTGTGTAGCACTGAACAGTAGTTGGAATATAAGCTGCAAATAGGTTGTACCAGGATCACTTGCCTTGTAGTACAAGCTAATAAACACTGCATCACTGATTCCATTATTATTATCAATATTTTTATTTTCTTATTCAGAGTGAGATGCTAATTTAACACACCCTGAATATTATTAGGTTATTTAATTTTGTTCTGTACAATACGGAGAAATATTTGGACGAGTACCGAGCTGAGAACACCATATTCCACAAGGCGAGTCCAATATGGTTTTTACAGATGGGTATGAGTCCAGATATACCTCATACTGTATAGTATAATATTAAGTAACCTTTTTTAGCTCACCTGTCACAAAGTGACAAGGTGAGCTTTTGTGATCACGTGACGTCCGTCGTCCGTCCGTCCGTGCGTGCGTTCGTGCGTGCGTAAACTTTTGCTTGTGATCACTCTAGAGGTCACATTTTTCATGGGATCTTTATGAAAGTTGGTCAGAATGTTCATCTTGATGATATCTAGGTCAAGTTCGAAACTGGGTCACGTGCGGTCAAAAACTAGGTCAGTAGGTCTAAAAATAGAAAAACCTTGTGACCTCTCTAGAGGCCATATTTTTCATGAGATCTTCATGAAAATTGGTCAGAATGTTCACCTTGATGATATCTAGGTCAAGTTCGAAACTGGGTCACGTGGGGTCAAAAACTAGGTCAGTAGGTCTAAAAATAGAAAAACCTTGTGACCTCTATAGAGGCCATATTTCTCAATGGATCTTCATGAAAATTGGTCAGAATGTTCACCTTGATGATATCTAGGTCAAATTCGAAACTGGGTCACGTGCGGTCAACAACTAGGTCAGTAGGTCTAAAAATAGAGAACCTTGTGACCTCTCTAGAGGCCATATTTCTCAATGGATCTTCATGAAAAATGGTGAGAATGTTCACCTAGATGATATCTAGGTCAATTTTGAAACTGGGTTACGTGCGGTCAAAAACTAGGTCAGTAGGTCTAAAAATAGAAGAACCTTGTGACGTCTCTAGAGGCCATGTTTCTCAATAGATCTTCATGAAAATTGATCAGAATGTTCCTCTTGATGATATCTAGGTCAAGTTCGAAACTGGGTCACGTGTGGTCAAAAACTAGGTCAGTAGGTCGAAAAATAGAAAAACCTTGTGACCTCTCTAGAGGCCATATTTTTCATGAGATCTTCATGAAAATTGGTGAGAATGTTCACCTTGATGATATCTAGGTCAGATTCAGAAGTGGGTCACGTGCCTTCAAAAACTAGGTCATTAGGTTAAATAATAGAAAAACCTTGTGACCTCTCTAGAGGTCATATTTTTCAATGGATCTTCATGAAAATTGGTCAGAATTTTTTATCTTGATGATATCTAGGTCACATGTGCTCAAAAACTAGGTAACTATGTCAAATAATAGAAATAACGACGTCGTACTCAGTTCAACACTAGGTCATGTGGGGATAGGTGAGCGATTCAGGACCATCATGGTCCTCTTGTATTCTATATCTATTTTTTTTTAGTTTAGATTAAAATGATACACTTAATATTGTATTTCTGCCTCCAGCTTGGTACGTGTGCAGATATATATTATACAGACGCATAATTTCAACAAGCAACATTTCCATGCGTTTTTATCGTATGTTTAACATGGGACTGTTGAACCGTCCAAATACGGAAAAAATACAGGACTTTTGTACGCATGTGCATCCAATAAGGTTATTTATTCTTTACCTATTTTATCTATCCAATCGCGATGGTTCATTTGCAACACGTGACCGTACAATATATTACGGTATTTGGATGCAGGTGCATACAAAAATCCTGTATTTTCTGTATTTGGACGCACGCGCGTACAAAAAATCCTGTATTTTCTGTATTTGGACAGTTCAACAGTCCCATGTTAAACATACGATAAAGCCCGAACCGCGTGAAAATGTTCCGAATGTAAACCAGATGAAGTAGGCGCTCTATGTACAGAGTTTGATTATACGTCTTGAAATCTGGATTTAATTTGAGTTTTTTTGTTTACAACACACAAAAACGATTCAAGGGATAACAATGCTATCTGATTTAGGAATTTAAACGTTCGTTAATAATCAAAAACTTAAAAATACAGTAAAAATGATCATCAGATGTTGGAATATTTGAAAAGTCGCTAAAAGAAGCCGTTCCGGACGAAACCTAGAAATTGGTATCAGCCCTGACTGTCTGAATAGCTACCTCAGCAGTTTTTATTTAACGGTTAAGAAACAAAATGGAGAAGATTATGAAAGGCAGTGGACGGCCGGTCAGCATCCAAAACATGTCTGCTCTATAATTCAGTTTTCGTTGGCTCTTCACCAAACTTGCTGACAGTGTTTGCGGGCATTACATCTCGGCCAACTTCGAAAACCAGCCAAATTGTACCAGGCACTCTTTGATTATAGTCCTTGAATTACTCGAAAAACAGGGAATATAGCCTTGTCCGCTCTTTTAAGTCGAACAGTTTTCATCCGATCTTCACCAAACTTGCTGACAATGTTTGTGGGCATAATATCTCAGCCAAGTATTATTACCACCCAAATCGCCAAATGGCTGTTGTAGGGAGGTTGCACCATATTCTTTTTTTAATGATGATACGCAGAAAAAACAACATTCAGTGAATTACGTATATTACGTATGAAGTGAAATAAATATAGAATAAAAAGGTTATTTAAGGTCAAACATTGTTCTGTTATATTTGCACTCATACCAAACTGGGAAAAACTAAAAAAAGGCAGGAATACAATATTCAGTGAAACATTTTTAATTTAAACTATTATTATAGTAAGATAAAATAGATATAGAATAAAAAGGTTATTTAACATTGTACTGTACAATACGAGATATATTTGGACTCGTACCCAGCTGAAAAAACCATATTGAACTCGCCTAGCGGCTCATCCAGTATGGTTTTCTCAGCTGGGTACTCGTCCAAATATATCCGTATTGTACAGAACAATGTTAAATAACCTAATAATATTGTACGGTCACGTGTTGCAAATAAACGTTCACGATTGGATAAATAAAATAGATATAGAATAATAAACAGTATTTTATCCATAAGTATAACCAACTAGAAAGTGATAATTGATAGAAAAATTATGAACATAAATCATTTTTCAAATCATAAAGTGATACAAAAATATGGAAACTATTCAGTGTACAGTATTTGACAGCTTTAGGCTGAAAACATAGCCTGCTTCTGAACAACTGATCTGTATCTGAATTAGAACTACTTTGTTCACTGAAAAAGTAAGGTTTTGGTTGTGTATTTATGAATTTTTGTCATATTTATTATTGCATCCAGTATAATTATGTTATTAAATGTCTTTTTTTCATTTATTCCAGCTATGGTTAATTCTGTAGATAGAGGAGGGATTTTAGACATGAATACTTCAGAATCGAATATTGACAATTTATCGGCATCAAAACATTATTACCCATGTCGATACTGTGGCCGAGTGTTCCAGCATAATTCATGGTTGACAAGGCATATTAGAGGTCACACAGGAGAAAAACCATATGAATGTCGTGTTTGTGGGAAACGTTTTACACGATCAGGAACGATGAAAGTACACACGTTGATGCATAATATAAAATAATTTCGTGTACATTTTGGTAAACCGGTTTGAAATATAGTGCAACATTGAACATGTAACAAATTCAAAAAAGATTTTGAAATAAAAAGTGTGTTGAGTTTAAACTTTAAGGCAGTGGACCCATAATGATAATTGGCAAATTGTATGCAGTTTCAGCATTCTCATCTTTTTGCTGAAAACAGTGCCTGTAAAACTGCATTTCTTCTGATTCAAAGTGTTGCATTTTCTAACTAGAATACATAATCGCATAGACATTGTCGAATGTCAGTCTTCTATCTTAATCTTGTTTTATTTTTGAGTCTGTAAGAAAGTATACATAGCAACCAGTAACATTAACCATTCCTGAGTTCCATGCCCTGCTTTACACAACAGCTTTTCTAGTACGTCATGAATTATATTCGTTATGCTTTTCATTTGAAAAAATATTCCCTTTTATGCGCTCCAAAAATATGTCCTGTCTCATCAATTTCGTATTGTTTTCTTTGAATATCTCCAGGTATTTTGAAACTTAAACTATAATCATTCCCCATTTGGACTTCAAATATGGGGCAAAATTGTTGATTTCCTTAAAAATGGGGGAAAATTTTTGATTTCCTTAAAAAATGAGGCAAAATTGTTGATTTTCTTAAACTTTGAAGCAAATGAAGGTTGGGACATGCAGCAACTTGACATAACAAGACCCATAATCTGTTTTTAGCTCACCTGAGCCAAAGGCGCATGTTGAGCTTTTGTGACCGCTCAATGTCCATCAGGCGTCTTGTGTCTTGCGTCCATCAACATTTTTAGCTCGACTATTCGAAGAATAGGGGAGCTATCCTACTCGCCCCGGCGTCAGCGTGAGCGTGGGCTTCACACAAATGGTAAAGTTTGCGTACCACCCCAAATATTTTCAAAGTCCATTGAGATATTGCTTTCATATTTTGTATACTTGTTTACCATCATGACCCCAGTCTGTGAAAAGGAGGAGGCAACTCTATCAAGCATTTTGACTGAATTATGGCCCCTTTTCGACTTAGAATGAATGTTAAAGTTTGCGTACCACCCCAAATATTTTCAAAGTCCATTGAGATATTGCTTTCATATTTTGCATACTTGTTTACCATCATGACCCCAGTCTGTGAAAAGGAGGAGGCAACTCTATCAAGCATTTTGACTGAATTATGGCCCCTTTTCGACTTAGAATAAATGTTAATGTTTGCGTACCACCTCAAATATTTTCAAAGTCAATTGAGATATTGCTTTCATATTTTGCATACTTGTTTATCATCATGACCCCAGTCTGTGAAAAGGAGGAGGCAACTCTATCGAGCATTTTGACTGAATTATGGCCCCTTTTCGACTTAGAATAAATGTTTAAGTTTTGCATACCACCCCAAATATTTTCAAAGTCCATTGAGATATTGCTTTCATATTTTGCATACTTGTTTACCATCATGACCCCAGTCTGTAAAAAGGAGAAGACAACTCTATCAAGCATTTTGATTGAATTATGGCCCCTTTTCGACTTAGAATATGTAGCGAACCCCTTAGTCGAGCGGTTACGAGGTGGCTCTATAAGAGGTGCTACACGAGTTCGCCTGGGCCCGGCTGGTGGCAAACATAGATTATGGATAGATTCAGTTAACTTTATAAGATATAACGGAGGTGATATTAACTTAAGCAGAACTTTTATTAACCATGTTAACAGTGCAAACTATTATAAATAACATGACATGCAATATTCAACTCAGTAATTCATAAATGACATTAGTAATAAATGTTAATATATATATTTATATATCAGTTCACAATATTTTTGCTGTGCACCTTGGTTTAATCACTACACGTCTTTACAGTTTGTTTAAACTACTTAAACACAGATGAAAGTTCCACTATTCCAATTTATATTCATATAAATTGAAAGGCACTCATTGAAACAGATCACTTTTGGGAATACTCTTTTACACCACTTTAAATTAGGTTCATCAATCATTCAGCAACGATAGTGTCTGAATTATATTAGATAAACTCCGGTAAATACTTATGTCGCACACTGTACAAATTAGACACTAAAAATTACGCACTGTACACTAGATCTATAACAGGGTATAATGCTAAGGTTTACAAAGGTATCCGGGCTATTGGTATAGCATAACTATATACCAGTTGGTATAATTGGTATAGATGGTATAATTAGTATAACTCTACTTGGTATAATTGGTATGCAACATCTTCATCTGATTAATTCTCGTAAATAATTAGGTTTAACACTAAACAAATGGATTTACCACACTTTGGCACTTTTTCGGTTGGTATAATAATTATTAGGCACTTGTAGATCTAATATGATAGATCCAGAAACACTATACACGGTATAAACACTGGAGATGGAGATTCCTATAAGGAACTTATATATTTATAACATTACGCCACTTAGTCGTTTATTTGTTTAATACCAATAACGGTAAGACTCTACCTCTTCTTGTGACATGGTTGGTATATGATGGTATACGACGGTATAGACTACTTGTCTATGGTATTAATACCAGTTGGTGAGCGGACCGCCAGCCTGGGTGTTTACAATACACCAATTGAATTTCGCGCCACTTGACCTTTTATATGTGAGATTTCGTCACATCTCGCACGCGCCACGAGATTTTAAACACAGCAATGGCGGACAAAACACAGTAGTAAATGGAAATTTCACACTTCTTCACGAATTACGGACACACAACACGATGTCATATGAAAACTTTGATAGGTTATTTAAGTATTGAACACATATTATTGATTTCATAAGTATTTAGGCATTTTAGTAACTTTTAAAAGAACTAACGAGCATCGATCTCAGAACAGTTATTGGGCGATTTCAAGCGATAAACAAGTTCAAATATACGAGTCCAATATACAGGTGCACAGCTACAAATAAATCTGTAAAATGAAAAACATTTTCAAATGGTCATCAAAACACACGATGTTAAATGAATATACATTTACTTTTCGTAATATAACATCAGAATGAACATATAAAACACAATGGAAAAACGAGTGGGTGGGGTAAGATTAACATCGTACCACAGATAAGAAAATATGCTAATTCCTTATGATATAAATGTAGAGCCCGATTCTGGTGAATCAGAACAATGATAAAACTAAATCTTTATCTATTCTTAACTGATAATTGGTGAATTAAAATAGGGAACTTCAAAATTTCATGATATCAAATAAATGTGGAGACAATCAAGACACTGGCCGTTACATTGCCCCCCTCCATAAAATTTTGGTCTCCAAAAATATGCAGACTCAGGTTTTGATTGACAGAAATATATATACTAAGAACTAACCCCAATGAACAGTAAAAATATATGTTATACTAACTATTACTGTCGGAATGACTAAAGACACCAGCAACTCTAAACTACATGTTAATTGCAATATATAGTAACGACAGTGATATTATAAAGTGATAACTAAACTTGCATGATATAACTTTACAGAAGAACATTCATACAAAATCAGTATCTCAGCAGTATACCTAAACGGACAAAACATATACCTGTAATGTTGATAATAAGAAAATTTGTCATCCTTTACTTAAACTTGTAAGATTCAAAATTTGAACAAGTTCAGTTCAGCTTATATATTAAATGCTTTTATAAAAGTGAAAACTGTCAACTTTAACATTAACTATTCGGGAAATCAAGAACAATTCAACAACAGATATCTAGCACATACATATACCAATACAATGTTTATAATCATTTTAATTATGCTGCATATTTTAACACTATCAAGTCTCTCTATGTATGAATTAATATCCTAACACTTTCATCAGTTTTACCAAAAGTTTCAATCCCAACCAACATTTAATTTAATACTCCCAAATAGGTCAATTCCTAGCGTCCCAATTTATAAGCCTTCATTGGCATAACGTTTGCACCAACCACACTACACTCCTCTATCTTCGCGATTGTTGCGTTCACTAGACCTGGGAGGCGATAATAACATGCCTAAATAATACATTTCGTAGAGATAACGAACATCATGTGGTAAAGTTCTAAGGTCACATGCTTCATTTCGTAGGAAATTTAATATGAATCGGAAATGAGCAGGGTCCCTGTCAATAAAGTATTGGTTGCCATATATTGGCGTCATTCCATCCGGTCCAACAATTTTTGGCCAGCAAGGAGTTGGGGTCTTGTTGTAATGTCACACGAGAGGTCTCAAACCTTTGCCCTCCAATATTAAGGATGATCCTTTCTTTCTAGGTCTTTTGCATTTCGGGAATTATTGATTTATCGTCCAGGATAGAACCAGTGCTCGTGCACTCATCGGTCTGGTCTGTATCATTAGTAACTCCACTTTCATTTTGATTATCAATGTCATTTTCATGGGACTCCTTAGTATCACTCGCTATTTCTTTTTCTTCTGAAGCGTCACCTTTTTCATTTACAACTTTCACTGAATTGCTCTTAGGATTATCTTCTGGATCACTTACATTCTGTTTCTCAAACAACTTCTCTTTGTTAAAACTGATAGCATTGAGCTTTATCTTTTCAATGCGCACACTACACTCTTTAGTTATATTTGACTCTGACTTTTCATTTCTCACTTTTCCTTTATCATTCTGGCCACATTCACTATCATTGTGTTTCTCATTTGTGTCTTTTCTCCCAAACCTGAGTCACTTATCCCTCATTGCTTTTGCACTTTGTACCAATTTCACTACTATCAGCTTCACTTGCAGGACATTACTCACAAATTTTACTGTAACTTCTTTTTTCTCTATTTAATTCACTTTTACTTCTCTCTTTTTGTTCATCTTTCTTTTTAACCATCGATGTTGCACTTACAGTATTACATATCTCAGCACTTGTTTGACTTTTCTTTTTTCCTTCGAATTTTTTTGCTGTACGGTTCACTTCCGTTTTTATCTCGGTATTTCTTTCCTTTTGTTTGTCTGGCAGCACTTTCGTAATTTTTCTTTCACTGTTTGTCCATTACACTTATTACTTTTATCTTTCCTCTGTGAATTTTCTCCTTCCCTATTCTCTTGATCCTCCTGCCTTTTCTTATTTCATTAGTGTAGTTTTTCTTTTCAGTATTCTTATCATCATTCTCCTTACTATTCTCTGTACTTCCATTCTTACAACCCTTTGTCTGTGCTTTATCGGACTTACTACTTTCCGGATGATTCCCAGTGTTCTTTTCTGATATCAGCTTTGATGATTTTGAACTTCCATTGCTTTTTATATGTTCGATTTTGTTATCTCTATCTTCCTTTTTCCTAATCTTATCTTTGTCCGTATTTAAACTCTTTGGTTCACTATTTTCTGCTTTTTCTAAGTCCCTGACCTTGTATTCAACCTCTTTGCCTTACTAACTTTTGCACTATTGGGAATTTTTTTTCTCCACTTTTGGACTTGTCATTTCTATCAGTGTCACTTTTATTCTCTTTCTTTTTTTCACCCCTTTCACTCTTTCTGTTTTAGAATTCTGATTACGGGTGGACACTCTTTCGGTTTCCATATTTATCTTTGCCTTGTGCTGCCACATTCTTGTTTGTTTTAATAACACGTTCTTCATCTTTGCATTTTGTACTTTCTCTGTCAGTTTTGTCATTAACATTCTCTTTCTTCCTCTTTATGATTTTCTCTCTCTGCTCGTTACTCTCAATTTCATGGCTTCTTTTTGCTCCTTTTTCAGTCCCTTTCTGCACTACCCTCCTATCACTACTTTCTTTTACACTTTGTTTCTTCTTCTTAATATTACTGGGTAATCCCCTTCACTTTCACTTTCACTCTCGGATGAGTCATAGAGTTTGAATTTTGACCATGATCTTTCCTTCTTCTTAATCCTTAAACTTCCACTGTCACTTACTCCCGACTTGGAACTTTCTGACGTTTCTGACGTATCGTCACTGCTACTTTCACTTGATGTACTACATGTAGACTCTGAATCACTCGAGAATGTTTCACTTCCAGTTTCTTTCTTCTTATCAGTCTTACTTCTATTTAACCTTGGATCTATCTCATCTTGACATGGAGTCCCTTCGGAGAAATCAAACTCCTCCTCACTTACATCTTCTAATTCCATTTTAAAACTTTTGCTTACTACTTTCCTGTCTGGGGTTACTATTGGTGTAATTGGAGTCTTCAACGTACTTGTAATTTCATCATCTATTCCTGATTCTTCACTTTCCTCATTTATACCAACCATTGTTGGGCCGTATTCTTTTTGTAACAATCTTATATTTCTAAGATATTCTGGTTCTACACTTTTAATTATCTTGGGCAGGGCATCTCTCTTCCATTTAATTAATTTATCTACTGCCCCTTCTCTTCCACCATCAGGGTCCATTAATTCAAAGTCTTCTGTTCTAACATTTAAACATTGTTGGTGCTTATATGATCTTCGGGTGAATAGTCGCTCTACATCTCCTGCACTGATACATAAAGGGCTGTGTTTTTCTTGGGCATGACGACACGCAATATGGTGTTTTTCAAATGTTACATTTTGACATATCACGCACAACCACTGAAACAAAAGGAAATACTTTATGAACATTGGGAAAAACATACGCAAAAATATATATATATATATATATATATATATATATATATATATATATATATATATATATATATATATATATATATATATATATATGTATTTTTAATGTTTTAATTTTTCATAGAACAGGGGACCTTTAGCACCGTTCTTGTGGTCTGAATATTGGATCCTGATGCCCTTCGTATCGTTTAAGTCGGTCATGATGTACTACCTAAGGTTTAGCACGTCTGCCTTGCTGTATTTGATATACTATGTCATTTAGTTTCTTTAAAACCTCATAAGGTCCAGTCCATCGTCTGGTTAGCTTTGCACTTAAACCCGCTTTAATCTTCGGATCATATAGCCATACCATGTCGCCAACCGCATATGAATTCTCACTTAATCTATGGTCATACTGGCGTTTCTGAGACTCGCTCGCGATCGCAAGATTCTTTCGTGCTACGTGTGTACCTTATCAATTATCTCTGAGAGATAATCGCGTAATCGGTTTCAGTAATTTTGCTAACGTTTTCAGGACTCCCTATTGCTAGATCAATTGGTAAATCCATTTCGCGCCCAAACATCAACATACTTGGGGAAAAACCTTTGCTTTCTTGTACAGAAGAATTATATGCCATTGTAAGAATAGACAAGTAGGAGTCCCAGTCTTATGGTTTGCAGACACAAATTTCGATAACATATTGGCTATACTTTTGTTTGCGGATTCGGCTAATCCGTTTGATTGTGGTCTAAAGGCTGTTGTTCTTGTCTTTTCTGACTCCAAAATTTACACATTTCCTTGAAAGTCTGAGACTCAAAGTTTGATCCTTGGTCAGAATGTATTTGTTTTTGGCACACCAAACACTGATACAAACTTCTCAACTAGTTTGTTTGCTACGGTTGTGCTTCTTGGTTTTGAGGGGAAAACAGCCACCAGCCATTTAGTAAAATAGTCTATTATTGTGAGTACATTACTTGTTTCCATGGTTGCTTCTCGGAAAAGGCCCCATTATATCGATACCAACTCTTTCTAAAGGAGCTCCGACATTATATATCTTAAGAGCAGATTTGGCTTTTTCTTTTGACAGGACCTTTCCTGGAAGCACAAACATCACACGACTTGACCAGTTACTTATATCATGTTTCATTTTAAACCAAAAGAACCTCTGTCTTACTTTTGCTAGGGTTTTACGTATTCCTAGATGTCCACCAGATGGACTGTCGTGTAATTCCTTTAACACCTCGGGAATCAACTTCCTAGGCAATATTACACGATATTGGTATGATTTACCATCAACTCCAACCCACTGATGGTACAAAATGTGACTGATTATCTTCAGTGAGTCTAGCCTGTTCCAGTAATACTTGAGTTTCAACAGAACTCGGTGCAACTTCAGACCAGTTAGGTCTTAAGTTTTCATTTACCCATTGTTTTACTGTATTTATTACGGTGTCGCTATCCTGTTTTAGGGCAACTGATTCTTGACTAAGAATTCTATCATTTTCCTTATCTGTGTTCTCGCATGTGTGGATATTCATACATCCATTATCACATGCCGTCCTGAGAACTGTTACTCTCTCTTCCTTACTCGCTAGTTTGTCATCAACGTTTTCTTTCTCAACTATTGACCTGTTATCCTCAGTGATGGGGTACATGACCGGCATCTCAGACCCACTACTGGCTTTCCCCGAACTATCAACAGTTTTTAACATTGTACTCTTTGTGAAACTCTGATAAACGTTTATTGGGCCCTGACAAGCATCTACCAGATCTGGTGTTCCACAATCTTTCACGTGACTACAGCCGTCTTTATCACTCTTACATAAGTTCTGACAAACTTTAACTTCAGAAGTAAATTCATAGTTTGTCTTCGTAGAACTTTCTTTTCTATCACATACTTCACTTTTACGGGCTGACACAAATGTGTCTTCTGCTTTTATGGAATACCTAATCTCAGCCCTATCGCAGTAGCTGCAACCTTCTAGAATACAGGGTCGCCTAGACAAAGCATCGGCATTTGAATGAACTCTACCGGCTCTGTGTGTAATTTCAAAATTATACGTCGATAATACTTTAGCCATCTGGCTATTTGGCCTTCCGGATTTTTGAAATTGGTGAGCCATCTCAAAGCTCCATGATCACTTCTAATGAGGAAATGACGGCCAAATAAATAATGGTGATAATGCTTAACAGCACAAATCACAGCAAGTAGCTCTCGCCGAGTCACGCAGTAGTGTCTTTCTGGTTTTGATAGACACTTACTGTAACAGGAGATTACCTTTTCTGTATCTCCTTGCTGTTGGGACAGCACAGCACCTATTCCTACTGCACTTGCATCGGTGTCAAGAATATAAAGACCTTCCGACCTAGGATAGGCCAATATAGGTGCCTCTGTTAAGGCCATTTTCAACTTACTGAATGCGTTTTCACAATCATCTGTCCATACGTAACTTTGTCCTTTTTCAGTAAGTTTGTGCAACGGTTTTGCAATTGTAGAGAAACTCTTGACAAATTTTCTGTAGTATGAACAAAGTCCAAGAAGCTCCTCAGTTCACGGACGTTACGGGGCGTTCTCCAATTTTTCACATCCTCTATCTTTCGAGAATCAGTGGTAATACCATCTTCACTCACCAAATGTCCCAGAAAAGACACTTGAGTTTTGAAAAAGAACACATTTTTCAGGACTGAGTTTTAAGTTAGCTTCACTTTTTGTAAATATGGTATCAAGACTTTCTATATGTTCATCAAAAGTTTTTGAATAACAGATTATATCGTCAAGGTATACCAAACATTGTTTCCACGTAAGACCTACCAAAATGCGCTCCATCAATCTCTCAAAGGGCGCAGGCGAGTTACAAAGTCCAAATGGCATAACGGTGAATTGCCACAAGCCACATCCTTGGACTGCAAACGCTGTCTTATGTTTATCTTTTTCGGCCATACCAACTTGCCAAAATCCTGATTTACAGTCAAGGGTACTAAACCAAGCTGAACCTGATAATGCGTCTAGAGTATTGTCAATTCTTGGTAATGGTTGACTATCTTTTGAAGTACAATCGTTGACCCTACGGAAATCACAGCAAAAACGAATAGTTTATTTATTTTGTTGGGTTTATTGTCGCACCGACACAATTTTAGGTCATATGGCGACTTTCCAGCTTTAATGGTGGAGGAAGACCCCAGGTGCCCCTCCGTGCACAAAAAAAAAAAAAAAAACGAATAGAACCGTTTGGTTTGGTTACCATTACCACTGGGCTACTCCAGGGACTAATCGATGGTTCGATTATGCCCTTCTCAGCCATTTCTTTAATTTCTTTCTCGGCTGCTAGACGTTTAGCAAGAGGTACTCGGTATGGAGCTTGTTTAACAGGTCTTGCCGAACCTGTTTCTATTGTATGTTCAACAATATGTGTTCTTCCTATATCATCAGACTTTTGAAAACACATTTGGTGTTTAATGAGGGAAGATTCTTCACTCTTTCTCCTTGTTCCTTGGAGAGTGTTTGACGCTTTATCATATACTTCACTAAGATGGTTTGGAACATCTTTTCTTTCTGTGGTTGATGATAGATCAACGGATTCCACATTTAACTACTTCAGGGGGACTTACTGCTTCAAAGAAAGCTGCATTAGTGTTTTTGTACACTGTATAAGGTTTCTTGCTTAAGTTTGCACTCGGATTGGAACATCTCCTTACGAATATCAACCAAAGCCTTAGCAACCAATAAGCCACTTTTCTCTATAAAGTTGATATTAGGTTCGACTATGCCAATTGTCTCAGGTACTACACCAGTTAGGCTTTCCAAGAACAATAACCTTAGTTTCAGGTGGTATGACGGTGTTTTCTTTTATTTGTATCCGACAACTAGTAAAACTTTCTGATACATCACGATGATAACATGGTATTTCTTCTTCATTTAGTTTCAAACTTTTTCTGCTAACGTCAATTTGACATTTATGGGATTTAAAGAAATCCATACCTAGTATACCGTCACTCTTAATATCTGCCAAATATACCATATGGTCAAAACTCTGAGATTTTAGCCCGTATCTTTTCATGAAAGGGTGCCATATCCCCAGTGGCAGTTGTCAAGGACATATTAATCGGTATTAAATTTGGTTTTGCTAATGGTGCCATATTTCATACAATTCTCTGCGAAGGATGGTTACATTTGAACCAGTATCTGCTAACATCGATACATTGGTATTATTGATTTTTGCTGCTATGAAAAATCCGTCATCTTTCGTCAACTTATCATTGTCTGTTAATGGTAACGAGTTGGACCTTTCATCTGAGATCGAATTTCGGTCTCAAATTCGACTCGTTTCCGTTTCCCTGGTGAGCATTTGATTTGGAAGATTGATATTTCCCTCTACCTGTTTGACCATACGATTTGCTCTCTGGTAATTATTCTTGTAAAACCACTCCCCCAACTGGTCCTACACCCTATTCGAAATATGCCCTATTATTAGATCGGTAATCTGACCTGTCACTTCTTTCTTGGTACATCTGGACCTGATCCATCAGTGTTTCATTTTATTAGACAACTCATCTATTTTCTTATCTGTTTCACTTTGTTCAGGTTTTACATGCCTAACGTGGCTTCTACCACCCCTACTTTTGTCTGCTTCTTTATGGGCGTCTAACCTTACTGCTATTCTTTCAGCCTCACTTATGTTTTTGGGCCTACTTCTCTAAGCCCTTAATCTTATGTCTGCCTCGGGCAATGCATCTATGAAATAATCTAAAGCCAGTAAATCAACGACTTCTGACGAAGCACTAGGATACGCCTTTCGCGTTAATTTTCTCACAGACTGTGCAAGTTCAGGTATAGTTCATTACGACCTAATGATCTACTTTGTAGCCGAGAACGGAAAATTTCAGCTTTATGCACTGAGCCATAACGATTTTGCCCAAAGCTGACACTATAGAGTCGTAATCTCGTCTTTTGTCACTGTCCAACTCACATAGAATTGCACGGGCGGGCCCCACAATACTACTTGCCAAATATAAAGACTTTATATCATAACTCCACCTGTTTAAGTCAGCAACAATGCTGAACTGTGTTAAATATTCGTCTAAATCGTCAGACCCGTCGTAAGTTTGTGGTTTGAGTTTATTATATGTACTTTCATGGTATGCCTTAGTCGGTTGTCTGTTTACCTGATTGTCATTGGTATATGTACAGAACGATCTGGTATGATTTTGGTCACGTCTAATCAGTTTTTTGTGGACCATTGTTATTTGTGTCGTCACAGTTTGGTGTACTGCTGGTCGGTCCCCGTGGTATATACCTGTCACAATTGGACACATTCTCATTTTGACAATTTGTGTCATTTGCAACCATATGAATGTTTGCTTCGTTACTTGCAATAGTTTTCAAGTCATCTACTGGTTTTGGACGTAACTAAGTTTATCCTCAAATTCGGATAAAGAACCTCTTACTTCTGATTTAACAGATTGTATACTTTGTATTAACTGACTGCTAAGATCTCGGACTAAGTTTTCTAAATGATTATGGACACCATCTCCATCTCCAGCATTTACCGGGGTAGGTGTATTCCGTGGAGTACACCTGTCAACATCTTCCCCTTGCTCACTTACATTATCGTCTTGTATTGATTCACAATCGCTTTCTTGCGGACGGCAATAATTGGCATGATCGTTAAAGGTTACAATACAGGAATCCTCCATTCTGTTCAATAAGTTTACCACCGGTACCCGGACGTCTGATATTTTAAAATTATAGATTTATGGAATCCAGTTATCAAACGCGAGATCCCACCGCTGCCACCAAATTTGTAGCGAACCCCTTAGTCGAGCGGTTACGAGGTGGCTCTATAAGAGGTGCTATACGAGTTCGCCTGGGCCCGGCTGGTGGCAAACATAGATTATGGATAGATTCAGTTAACTTTATAAGATATAACGGAGGTGATATTAACTTAATCAGAACTTTTATTAACCATGTTAACAGTGCAAACTATTATAAATAACATGACATGCAATATTCAACTCAGTAATTCATAAATGACATTAGTAATAAAAATGTTGATATATATATTTATATATCAGTTCACAATATTCTTGCTGTGCACCTTGGTTTAATCACTACACGTCTTTACAGTTTGTTTAAACTACTTAAACACAGATGAAAGTTCCACTATTCCAATTTATATTTTATATAAATTGAAAGGCACTCATTGAAACAGATCACTTTTGGGAATTTCTCTTTTACACCACTTTAAATTAGGTTCATCAATCATTCAGCAACGATAGTGTCCGAATTATATTAGATAAACTCCGGTTAAATACTTATGTCGCACACTGTACAAATTAGACACTAAAAATTACGCACTGTACACTAGATCTATAACAGGGTATAATGCTAAGGTTTACAAAGGTATCCGGGCTATTGGTATAGCATAACTATATACCAGTTGGTATAATTGGTATAGATGGTATAATTGGTATAACTCTACTTGGTATAATTGGTATAATTGGTATGCAACATCTTCATCTGATTAATTCTCGTAAATAATTAGGTTTAACACTAACAAATGGATTTACCACACTTTGGCACTTTTTCGGTTGGTATAATAATTATTAGGCACTTGTAGATCTAATTTTGATAGATCCAGAAACACTATACACGGTATAAACACTGGAGATGGAGATTCCCATAAGCAACTTATATATTTATAACATTACGCCACTTAGCCGTTTATTTGTTTAATACCAATAACGGTAAGACTCTACCTCTTCTTGTGACATTTGGGTTTGGGATATGATGGTATACGACGGTATAGACTACTTGTCTATGGTATTAATACCAGTTGGTGAGCGGACCGCCAGCCTGGGTGTTTACAATACACCAATTGAATTTCGCGCCACTTGACCTTTTATATGTGAGATTTCGTCACATCTCGCACGCGCCACGAGATTTAAACACAGCAATGGCGGACAAAACACAGTATTTAATGGAAATTTCACACTTCTTCACGAATTACGGACACCCAACACGATGTCATATGAAAACTTTGATAGGTATTTAAAGTATTGAACACATATTATTGGCGGTTTCAAGCGATAAACAAGTTCAAATATACGAGTCCAATATACAGGTGCACAGCTACAAATAAATCTGTAAACATGAAAAACAGTTCAAATGGTCATCAAAACACACGGTGTTAAAATGAATATACATTTACTTTTCGTAATAACATCAGAATGAACATTTAAAACACATGGAAAACCGAGTGGGTGGGGTAAGATTAACATCGTACCACAGATAAGAAAATATGCTAATTCCTTATGATATAAATGTAGAGCCCGATTCTGTGAATCAGAACAATGATAAAACTAAGTCTTTATCTATTCTTAACTGATAATTGGTGAATTAAAATAGGGAACTTCAAAATTTCATGATATCAAATAAATGTGGAGACAATCAAGACACTGGGCCGTTACATTTATGCTTATTGTAATGTTAAAGTTTTACTCATTGCTTATATTAGACAATCAAGCACTGAGAATAGTCGAGCGTGCTGTCCACTGACAGCTCTTGTCTATAAAAATCTTCTTGAAAACCACTGGACAGAATTACATCAAACTTCAAAGGAATGATCCTTTAGTGGTCCCCTCTCAAAACTGTTCAAAGAATTGAATTCCATACAGAACTCTGGTTGAAAGGAAAAACTTAAAAATCTTCTTGTCCAAAACTGCAAGGTGTAGAGCTTTGATATATGGCATGTGACATCATCTAATGGTCCTCTATGAAGATTGTTCAAATTATGTCCCTGGGGTGAAAAGAGGCCCCGTCTAGAAGGGGGGGGGGGGGGGCGTGTGGGGGGGGTCCAGAGTTTTACATAGACTTCTATAGGAAAAAACTTTAAAAATTTTCTTGTCTAAAACTGCAAGACCTAACCTTTGATGTTTGGTATGTAGCATTATCTTGAGGTCCTCTACCAAAAGTTTTCAAATTATAACCCTGTGGTGAAAAGAGGCCCTACCCTGTTTTACATAGACTTATATAGGAAAAAACTTTAAAAATCATCTTGGCTGAAACTGCAAAGCTTATGCTTTTGATATTTGTTATGTTGCTTTGCCTTGTGGTCTACCAAAATTATTCAAATTATGCCCCTGGGATGAAAAGAGGCCCTGCCCTGGGGGTCCCAAATTTAACATAGACTTATGTAGGGGAAAAAAATCTTCTTGTCTGAAAGTTCTAGGCCTTTGATATTTGGTATGTTGCATTGCCTGGTGGATGTCTAACAAGATTATTCAAATTATTCCCCTGGGGTGAAAAGAGGCCCCACCCTGGGGGTCACTTTTTATATGAGTTATATAGGAATAAATTCCTCAGAAATTATCAGATCATATTTCCTAGTTTGTTTTTTAATTTGTAGAATTTTTAGCTGCACTATTTGGAAAATACGAGTGCTATTCTACGCGCATAGGCGTTGGCCTCGACGTCGTCGCAATCTTTCTTGGTTCAAGGTTTTCGGCAACCATTATTTTTCTTTGTATCTATTGCTTATTTCTTACTGCAACTTCACATAAATATTGTTCAACATGCAAACAAAGTATGTGCAGGGGCTGGGCCCATTATACCCAAGGTCACTAAGGTGTTATACTTTTAAAGTTAATTTTTTTTCGGCAACCTTTCTTCTTCTGCAACCTTTCTTCTGTCATATCTTTCTTACTATTATTGCTTATATCTTACTGTAACTTCATATAAAATTATCCAGCATACAGACAAAGTATGTGTAGGGGCAAGGCTAATTATACACAAGGTCAAGATCACCAAGGTGTTATACTTTTGTTTTCCTTTGTTTTCTTGTCATATCTTTCTTACTATTGCTTATATCTTACTGTAAGTTTACACAAACATTGTCCAGCATACAAGCTAAGTATGTGCAGGTACTGGAGTACTGGACCCATTATTCCCAAGGTCAAGGTCACTAAGGTGTTATACTTAGATCATTTTTAAGGTTAATGTTTTTCGGCAATCTTTGTTTTTCTGTCATCTTTGTTACTATTGCTTATATTTTACTATAAGTTCACTTAAACATTTTCCAGCATACAAACAAAGTAAATGCAGGGGTTGGGCCAATTATACCCAAGGTCGAGGTCACCAAGTTGTTATACTGGACATAGACAAGACATAGAAAAACAAATTTCACATGACAAAAACAATATTGAGAACCTAACGGAGGAATATGATAAGTATACAACAGAATTAAATGAATTAAATGAGAAAAAGATACAAGGAATAATTATGAGGTCAAAAGCTCAGCAAGTTGAATATAATGACAAAAATAGTAAGTTCTTCTCAAACTTAGAAAAACAAAATTATGAGAAAAAATCTATGAAACAGATACATGTAAACGGAACTATTATAACTGATCAAAAGCAAATTTTGAAAGAGCAAAAACGTTTTTATCAAAATCTATACAAAAAAGAAGAGCAAAAAACATCACAATTCAATTTTATGGATCCACAAATAAACACCCTAAGTGAAATAGAAAATAAAACAATAAGTGAAGAATTAACAGAACATGAATTCAGCATTGCCTTGAGAAGCATGAAAAATAATAAAAGTCCAGGATCTGATGGGTTAACAACAGAGTTTTACAAAATATTTTGGAATGATTTAAAACAACATTATATAAAATCCGTTAAGTTCTCCTTTGAAACTAACTCTTTAACAGAGTTCCAAACACAAAGTATAATAACGCTTTTACCGAAACCAAACAAGGATACAACATATATTGAAAACTGGCGACCCATTAGCCTGCTGAATACAGATTATAAAATAATGGCTAAAATAATAGCTAATAGAATTAAGAATGTTTTACCATCGATAATAAATAATTGTCAATCAGGCTTTATGAAAGGGCGACACATAGGAGACAACATTCGTGTTATTTTTGAAGTTCTTGAACAAATGGAAAATTCAGAACAGGAAGCAGTCTTATTTTTCTCTGATTTCGAGAAGGCCTTTGACAGCCTTAATCATAATTTCATGTTTCAAACAATTGAATTCTTCAATTTTGGTAATTACATAACAAAATGGATAAAACTGTTTTACAAAGAAGCAAAAAGTTGCACTATAAATAACGGTCATATGTCAGAATTTTTTGAAGTCGAAAGAGGTGTACGACAAGGATGTCCCCTTTCCCCTTACTTGTTTATTATTTGTATAGAGTTATTATCAAACTGTATTCTAAAAAACAATGATGTAAAAGGAATACATATCAATGATATTGAAGTTAAAAATGTGTTATTTGCTGACGATGCCACTTTTATAACTGATGGATCAAGAAAGTCTTTTGAAACGTTAATAAGTATATTAGACAATTTTAGAAATATTTCCGGTCTAAAACTAAATGAAAAAAAGTGTCAAGTATTAAAAGATGGTTCAATACGTATTACAAATTTTAAATACTGTACAAATAAAAAATTTAGATGGACATCAGATTCTGCGCAATCTCTAGGAATTAGCTTTTACACAGATATACAAAAGTCACAATCAAAAAATTTAGAAACAAAAATTGAATCCTTTAAGAACTGCCTCAAACAGTGGGAGCATAGGAAACTGACGCTACTGGGAAAAGTCACAGTTATAAAAAGTTTTGCTTTACCAAAATTGATTTACTATTTATCTGTTTTACAAACCCCACCGAAACAAACAATAAACCAATTAGAAAAAAACATGTTTGAATTCATATGGGATAAGAAACCAGATAAAATTAAAAGGGAAACAATAAAGAAAAACTATTTAAATAGAGGTATAAAAATGATAGATCTTTCCAAGTTTAATAGAGCATTAAAGGCCTGTTGGGTTAAAAAGTTACTGGATAAAAATAACAAATCAATAATAAAAGCTATTTACATAAATAAACTAGAAAAAATAGGAGCAAACTTGATTTTTGAATGTAACTTAAATGAAAGAGAAATATTTAAAAGATATAAGACAAATCCATTTTTAAGAGATATCATTACAGCGTGGATTGAAATCGGTATTCTGTCCGAATGCACAAATGTAAACAAAGAGATAATATGGAACAACAGGAAAATAAAAGTAAACGATAAAACATTTTTCTATAGAACATGGTTCGACAAAGGTGTGTTATATCTCGAACATTTATAAGATTTCCGAAAAAATCAATTCTATACATATGAAGACGTTAAAAATCTGTATAGTCTTCCTGAACATGACTACCTCAAATACATGTCTTTAATAAAAAGTATACCTACAGACAAAAAATCAAGATAGAAAATGTACCTTTAACTTCAAAAAGAAAAGCAATTTTGAAAAGGTTTACGGACACAAAAAGGACAAATAAATTCTTATATGAACATCAAATAAAAAAAGAAGCACTGAAAAATAAAGCTGAAACGAAATGGGAAAAAATTACTTCAAAAGTCAATTTAATATGGAAATCAATATATAGAAATATCTTTACAGCAACGATAGATAGTACATTTAGAAACTTCCAGTATAAATCTATACACAGAATAATAGCGACAAATAAACTTTTACTAAAACAAGGTCTTATCGAATCAAACCTGTGTGATTTCTGTCAGATGCATGTTGAATCCATTGAACATCTTTTCTGGGAATGCCCACATATACAAACTTTTTGGAGAGATTTGAGAAAATTTCTTCAACAAAATAACGTACATTTAGAACTCACATATGAGACAGTGGCTTTTTTAATTACGGAACCAGTTCTACAAAGTAAAGCTAAAAATGGTATCATTTTAACAGCAAAATATTTTATTTATAAAAATAAAATAAATAAAACTATGCCAACTTTGGAACATTTCTTAAATTACTTGAAGATAAGATTGGAAACGGAAAAGTTAATAGCGCTACAACATGACAAAATAAATGAATATTACCATAAATGGAATGGATTCCCTCTACAAATAACTACATAATTTAAAAAAAAACTCTCTAAACATACTTTTAGATTGGAATATGGCAGTTGGATACAAAACGTAGATATACAACACTATATCTGCTGATATCACATATGTATATAAGGATATGTGTGAGTGTGTGTATGATTTGCGTGGGAGGTTGTTTTGTATGAAAATGTGTATGTTTGAGGGTGGGTGTTAGATGGATGTGAGATTTCAAGAAATTTCCTGATGTACATTAAACAAATGATAATATATGAGCATCATGGTATAAAAATGAAAAAAAAATAGAAGCAGACATGTACTCGATATATAAAACTAATTGGTAAAATGTATATGTATTATGTAATGTTATTATTATTGTCTGTATGATGTACATGAAGGGAAAACAATAAATAATAAAAAAAAGTTGTTATACTGGGAATTATTTTCATATTAATTTTATTTTCGAAAGCTTCGTTTTGACTCGACTTGAAATCAAAAGTATTTCTTTATTACCTTCATCTTCATGTGTGGTTACAATCCACATAACTCAATTGCATTTTTGACAGAATTATGCCCCTTTCATAATTAAAAGTTTTTTGGCAATCTTCGTTTTCTAGATACAACTTTAGTACAATATAAGGAAATGACTTTAAATTTCAAATACATCTTTATCATAATTATCTACATGTGTGGTAGCCAAATCGCTGAATAGCGGAGCGCCCTGTCTTACGGATAGCTCTTGTATAATCTTAAAGTATTATATTTTGTTTTAAATACAAACAGAAGTAAAGAGAAACCATATGAAATTTTACACAAAAATTAACACACAACATTTGGGAAAAAAATTTCTTTTATCATCCATTTTAATTTAATCTTTATATCTTTTTTATGTAGGGAATGTAATAAGAATTTACATTGTTCTTTTTTTCTGCACCTGCTAAAACTCCATTGAGTATACTGACAGTGCTCGCACTGTCAATCGACATTATCGCTAACATGCAATTATTTTACGGAATTGTCGTAAAAAATCCAAAAATGTTGAGAGAAATTGGTGATTATTTTAAACTGAAGCTGCCAAAAAAATATCACCAAAATGTACATAGCGTCAATCATGTGCGAGATACAGTACAGGCTAGGTGATTATCGAAATTAGGCAACAAAATTTTGATAATTACCTTCTGTAATTGTTTGTTGTTCAGTTCATTTGGTCCATTTGTCTCATACAAAGCTATCCCAAATGTCACATCATTAGAAAATCCAGAATAATGCATTAAGTTTTGTCTCATGCAAAACTGGTCACAGTAAAACATTAATTAAGGACTCAAAATAATGCATGCTAGATGCACATATACAGTCAAACCTGTCTATAAAGACCATCCTTGGGAGAGGCAAAATGTGGTCTTTATTGGGAGGTTATTCACAGGTTAAAATGCACTGTAAATGTTAAAATGGGAAACAAAACATGTGGTCTTTAGACCAGGTGGTCTCTGTTCAGAGGTGGTCTTTAACACAGGTTTGACTGTATTTGTTGTAAGATAGGGGCCTGGATTTCACTGATGTTAAATCATGTGAAGATGCCATCTATATTTGAACAACTTTCAACTTTTTGGACTTTGTGGTCAAAATTAATCAGGGCTACTCATACATTACCTAGCTGACTTTTTTGGAGGAATAAGACATTGACTGCGGGGAATGTGATTATATGTACCTTATCTAAAGTTTTGTTTATTTAACGTCAAAATCCCTTCCAGGTAATAAAGTGGTAAAGCAAACGGTCGGCATTTTTTGTAAACTAATGATATAGAATATACGATAAAGGAAACTGTGAATATGAACGTTAAACCCTTCAGTTAGGCCATGGGATAAATCATTTTTCAAAATGATTAAAGAAACTATTTGATGTACTTCATTGAGCATAAATCAATCACACTCATTACTTGATTTCTTTGTTGTAAGTTTACTCTGAAAGTCTGCGTTGAACACATGGATATTGCCCCTGTACGTGTGAATATTACCCTTGTACATTTAAATATTACCCTTGTACATAAGAGTATTGCCTTGTACATAAGATTTTTGCCCTTGTACGTATGAATATTGTCCTAGTACATAAGAAAATAACCCTTTTTTATATGAATATTGCCCTTGTGAATATTACCCTTGTTCAGACAAATATTACCCGTGCTGGATTATGTGTGGATACAACAAGGAGTAACCAATCATTGGAAAGTGTTTAGTTATAACACAACTCAAAACTCAGTGACATATTTTAATTAATTTCATATATCTATGCAATTTTAATCCATTACTCACACAATTTTGATTTATCATTTATCAAATTATGTGTAACACTGAGAACCTACACTACTTCATGCATTAAAAAAGTTAATTACATAAAAATATGAAACAGAATATTTGAGTATGGACATACATTTCATGAACTATAATATTTGTCATGAAACTGATTTTACACAGCTGTGCATATATCACAATTATGAGATTAAACCAATTTGTACTAATTCGACAAACCGGAAGATTTCAATTTATCATAATCATGTTTTTTTTTCGTCAGATTGATCAATACTTGCACTACCTATAAGCTCCGGACTGGGTAGCCAAATTATACCTTATGTCTTCATTGCTTATAGGGCCAGGATTATAGTACTGGAATCAAGGTACAGCTTATTTTTCTAACTTTTATGTGATAAAAGAGTTCTTGAATTTCTTTTGATTAAATGCATTTAGTTATAGAACTCGTTGATTAAACAGTATTATGTACGCTAAGTGCTTGAACCCTATTATTCAACTTAACTCGTCCAATAACAACTGCACTAATGTGGAAACATTTCCATCATTAATATAGACAAAGCAAATATAATGAGTAAACAATTTTTACCGTAAAAAAGCAATATACATAAGACGACAATCTTTTATTAAAGTATATACAACAGAACGTATGAACAGCTATAACTTTTTATGATTTACCTGTAAAATCTCCGTCAAAAATATCGCTTGTATTTCGCAAGTTAATATAAACAGCCAGAAAAATTCTGTAAAATCTTTACTCAGTCTTATATTAACGTCAATAAACATTGAAGATTTCATCAGATAACACAACAAACAAAAGGTTGGATGTATAAAATAAAATGGTCATTAGTAGATAGATCTAAGATTTTGTATTCGGCTCGAGTGGAGTTTACAAGGATGGATCACACTCGGCACGAAATCAAGTATAGTAAAATTGTCACAACACGTAAAACATGTATACCTAATAAAGCAAACCCGCAGCTAAAAATAAACTTTACTATTTCAATTGAAATAGATATAATAACAAGAGGGCCATGATGGCCCTATATATCGCTCACCAGAGTTGATCTGACCTGCTGACCTAGTTTTCTTCCCCACATGAGCCAGTTTTAAATTTAACCAAGAGATCATCAAGACAAACATTCAGAACAAGTTTCATAAAAAATGAGTCACAACTATGACATCTAGAGTATTCACAAGCTTTTCCTTTGATTAGAACACGTCACCTAGTTTCTGATCCCACATGACCCACATTTGAACTTTACCTAGAAATCATCAAGACAAACATTCTGACCAAGTTTCATAAAGATTGAGCTACAAATTTGGCGTCTAGAGTGTTCACAAGCTTTTCTTTTGGATCTTGCATACTGACCTAGTTTTTGATTCAACGTGACCTAGTTTTGAATTTGACCTAGAAATCATCAAGACTTACATTCTGACCAAGTTTCATAAAGATTAGTTCACAAATGTGGCCTCTAGAGTGTTCACAAGCTTTTCCTTTTATCTGTCCTACTGACCTAGTTTTTTGACCCAACATAACCTAGATTCGAACTTAGCCTAGATATCATCATGACAAACATTCTGCCAAAATTTCATAAAGATTGGGTCACAACTGTGGTCTCTTGAGTGTTCACAAGCTTCTCCTTTGATTTGCGGGGTGACCTAGTTTTTGACCCTACATGACCCAGATTCCAACTTGACCTATAGATAATCAATACAAACATTCTGACTATTTCTAATGAGTTTCAGTCTTGAACTGTGGTCTCTAGAATGTTGAGAAGATTTTCCTTTGGTCTGGCCTAGTGACCTAGTTTTTGACCCCACATGACCCAGTTTCAAATTTGACCTAGAAATCATTAAGACAAACATTTTGGCCCAATTTCAGAAAGACTGAGTTACAACTGTGGCTTCTAAAGTATTCACAAGCTTTTCCTTTGACTTGGCAGGGTGACCTAGTTTTTGACCCCACATGACCCATATTCAAACTTGACCTAGAAATCATCAAGACTAACATTCTGACTAAGTTTTATTAAGTTTGAGTCACAAATGTGGCATCTAGAGTGTTTACAAGCTTTTCCTTTGATCTTGCCTACTGACCTAGTTTTTGACCGAACATGGCCCAGTTTCAAACTTGACCTAGAGATATTCTGACCAAGTTTCATAATGATTGGGTAAAAGAGTGTTCACAAGCTTTTCCTTTGATCTGGTCTACTGATCTAGTTTTTTACCCCACATAACCCAGTTTGAAATTTGACTTAGAAATCATCAACACAAACATTTTGATTAAGTTTCATAAAGATAGGGTCACAAATGTTACATCTAGAGTGTTCAAAGCTTTTCCTTCGATCTGGCTTACTGGCCTAGTTTTTGACCCCATATGACCCAGTTTCAAACATGACTTAGAGATCATCAAGACAACCATTCTGATTAAGTTTCATAAAGGTTGGGTCACAAATGAGGCCTCTAGAGTGTTTACAAGCTTTTCCTTTGATCTGGCCCACTGACCAAGTTTTTGACCCAACACAATCCAGTTTTAAACATGACCTAGAGATCATCAAGACTAAAATCTTGACCAAGTTTCATAAAGATTGGGTCACAAATGAAGGCAAATGTTGACGGACGACGCACTGACAGACGATGCACGCCGACAGACGCCGGACAATGACTGGTCACAATAGCTCACCTTGAGCACTTTGTGCTCTGGAGAGCTAAAAAAGCAAACACGGAAAATAATTTCACACGAGTGAATGAAGTATTGTCATACAATATAGAGTCCCCATACCGAAAGGGGAGTGACTTATTGTCTCAACTGGTTGTGTTTTATGCAAAGTGATAATTCATTCAGTAAAATCCTCAAATGTTTGCATTCTGTTTATGTCATTATAGAAATTATTTGAAACCTCTTTAAAATCCCTGAACAAACTAACTTAAATATATAGACATTGTGACTGCAAACATATACAGGGCACTATAAGAAATACAATGTTTAACTCATTTTTAATAAATGACACAATCTTTTTATTTTTGCCGGATTTTCTAAAGCATATTCTGAAATTCTGAAAAAAATAGGGTTACATCAAATTTTACATTGCAGAAAAAATATCAAAACCTTCAGAACTAACTGTAGGTTCTAGCTTATGACCTTAGAAACCAAGTCTTTTAACTTGACCTAGATTTTTCAGAGACAAGTACTTTAAAAAGATTCCATTTCAAAGGGTGTTCCCCACAGAACTGTGGTTGCAATGGCAACAGAAGGAGAACCTTCAACAAGAGCTGTCACAGGAGAGGGCGCTCGACTATTTCAATGCTGGATAGTGATCTGAGGAAGCTTGAGCTGTCACTGGAAAGTTTAATGACTCCAATGTGGATGAAGATATTAGACAATAGCTCGAGTCTGTGTCAAACCTATTAATTAACTATAGGGATAAAGTGAATCAAAACATTTAATAATTACAATTCTAAGCAAAAAGGGGGCATAATTCATGACATATTGGTGCAAGAGTGATGCATCTTGTGTCATATGATGCAGGTGATGATGTGGAACAACTACTTTAAGACTGAATCAAATCATTCTTGTTATAACTGATGTCAGAGGTAGAGTGAAACTGCACGAAAACCTGAACCTGAAATTCTAATTAAAAAGGGGGGATAATTCATAAAATACTGGTGCTAGAGTGATGGTCTTTGTGTCTTATAATGTGAGTGATGACATTGAATAACTATATAACGTTTGAATCGATTCCTCTCTGTAATAACAGAAATATAGGGCCTCTTTTCACCCCAGGGACATAATTTAAATAATCTTTGTAAAGGACCACTAGGCAATGCTACATACCAAATATCAAAGGCCTAGACCTTATACTTTCAGGCAAGAAGATTTTTTTAAAAAATTCTATATTTCTATATAGGACTATGTGAAACTTGGGACCCCCTGGGCAGGGCCTCTTTTCACCCAAGGGGCATAATTTGAACATTTTTGGTAGAGGACCAAGAAAAAAAAAGAAGGTTTTTTTAGAAATTGTTGACAGACGACAGACATCAAGTGGTCACAATAGCTCACCTTGTTACTTCGTGTTACTTCGTGACAGGTGAGCTAAAAATAAAGGGAGTTAATTTGTTATAAATTCAGTCAATATGTATCTTCACTGATTGTCCAAGTCAATCTGACGGCATAAATAAAATTTCAGATCAGCATCTTCATTAGTCATGGAGATATACCCATTTTAATTTGAAACAAGAGGGTCATGATGACTTTGGATCGCTCACCCAAGTAATATGAGCTACATGTTTCAAATGTCAAACTGATAATTTTTAGAAATTTTTTGGAAGATTTTCCGATGTACAATCAAGTAGTCCCTGGGGCAGGGCCAATTTTACCCCAGGGGTCAGGATTTGAACAAAGTTTGTAGAAGTCTACTAGGCAATGTTACATATCAAATATCTAAGACCTAGGCCTTCTGGTTTATTTTTTAGCAAATTTATGAAGATTTCCCTATGTACAATTAAGTAACCACTGGAGCTGGGTCAATTTGACCCTGGTCGGGGCGTGGGGGTGGGGGTGGGGGGGGGGGGGGGTCAAGATTTGAACAAATTTTGTAGAGGTCCTTTAGGCAATGCTACATGTCAAATATCTAAGCTCTAGGCCTTCTGGTTTATTTTTAGAACATGTTGAAGATTTTTCTATGTACAATCAATCGTGATTTGAACAAATTTTTTAGAAGTCTGCTAGGCAATGCTACATATCAAATAGCTAAGATCTTCTGGTTTATTTTAAGAATTTTTTTTAGATTTTCCTATGTAAATTCAAGTGACCCCTGGGGCGGGGTCAATTTTGACCCCGGGGTCATGATTTGAACAAACTTGGTAGAGGTCCACTAGGCAATGCTTCATACCAAATATATGGGCTCTGGGGCTTCTGTTTTTTGAGAAGAAGATTTTTAAAGTTTTTCTTTCGGTTGCCATAGCAACCAATTTTGCATGGAATTTAATTCTTTGAACAATTTTTAAAAAAGACCATCCAAGGAACATCCCTGTGAAGTTTCATCAAAATTGGCCTGTTGGTTTAGGAGGAGATATAGTTTAAAGGAAAGTGTGGACGGACGGATGCTGGACGGTGAGCGATCACAATAGCTCACCCCGAGCACTTTGTGCTCAGGTGAGCTAAAAAGGGAGGTAATTTGACATAAAATCAGTCCATAGTTATCTACCCTGATTGTCTCAGTCCAACTAAAGGCAATAATGAAATTTCAAATGAGTCCTATAAGTACTTACTGATATAAATGCATTTTGATGAAAATCAGGGGAAGTAATCAAATATATAATAACTACAGAACATATGATTTGATCTGACAGATTCATCACGGAATCCAAGATTTATTGTTATTGAAAATCTTTTGCAAGTTTTATCAAATCAAACCATAAATGAAGTCTCTACATTGTATATGGCTACAAAAGAAAAAAAGCAAATTTTTGGCCTTTAAGGGGCCATAACTCTGGAACCCATGATGAGATTTTGCCAGTTTGCCAGTACAAGTAATGTGCAAGTTTAATTAAATTTGATTGCAAAATGTTGTCTCTATCGTGTTCACAGTAAATTTTGGCCCTTTAATAAAGGGTCATAACTCTGAAACCAGGCCACCGAGATATTATGCCAATACAACTTGTGTGTAAGTTTTATTAACGCTGATTGCAAAATGTGGTCTCTATCGTGTTCACAAGCCAAAAATGGCATTATTCGGCCCTTTTAAGGAACACATGATTAGATCTGGCCAGTTATCGAAAGGAACCGAGATATTATGCCAGTACAATTGTGTGCAAGTTCCATTAAAGTTGACAGCAAAATGTTGTCTCTATCGTGTTCACAAGCATAAAAAATAGCAAATTTTGGCGCTGTAAGGGGCCATAGCTCTGAAATCTATAATGGGATCCGGCCGGTGTTCGAACGGAACCGAGATATTATGCCAATACAACTTGTGTGCAAATTTTATTAAAGTTGATTGCAAAATGTGGTCTCTATCATGTTCACAAGCCAAAAATGGCATTATTTGGCCCTTTTAAGGGGCCATAACTCTGGAACCCATGATTGGATCTAGCCAGTTTTCGAAAAGAACGAGATATCATGCCCATACAAGTTGAAAAATCAAATACAAAACGTGGTCTCTATCGTGTTCACAAGGAAACTGTGGACGGACAAAGGATGATCACAAAAGCTCACTCTTGTCACTACGTGACAGGTGAGTTAAAAAGTACAACTAGAGTTGTCACAGGAGTGACGAATTATACCCCCACAATATGCTCTTCTCACAGAACAAAGCCAATGTCAAAGCCTTACTTGCTTGACCTTTGACCAACTGACCTCAAAATCAATAGAGGTAATCTGCTGGTCATGATCAACCTCCCTATAAAGCTTCATGATCATCGGCACAAGCGTTCTCAAGTTATTGTCCAGAATCTGGGTCACTCTGACCTTTTACCTCTGGAATTCCAAATCAATATGGGTCATCTGTTAGTCATGAGCAACCTCCCTTTTAAATTTCAAAATCTTCGTCCCAAGCAATCTGCAGTTATTGTCCGAAAACCGTTTAAATGTTCCTGGTCACTAGGATCTTGACCTGTGACCTACTGACTTCAATATCATAAGGATTATCTGCTGGTCATAACAAACCTACCTATCAATTTTCTTGGTCCTAGGCCCAAACATTCTCAAGTTACCATCTGGAAACCGTTTAACTGTTTTGAGTTACTGTGACCTTGACCTTTAACCAACAAATCTCAAAGTCAAACTTGACCTGTTTTTTATCATGTTACATCTGTGTACAACAATTCATGATCCTAGACCCAAGCGTTCTCTAGTTATCATACAGATCCAAGCCACTGTGACCTTGACCTCTGACCAACTGACCTCAAAATTGAATTGACCTGTATCTGATGATGTAACACCTGTGTTACAAAAATTATGATGCCAGGCCCAAGCGTTCTCGAGTGATCATCTGGAAACTGTTTAACTGTTCAGGGTCACTGTCACCTTGACCTTTGACCTACAGACCAGAAAGTCGAACCTGACCTGTATTTCATGATGTTACACCTGTGTACCAAAATATATGATCCTAGGCCCAAGCATTCTCATTTTATCATCCGGAAACTGTTTAACTGTTCAGGGTCACTGTGACCTTGACCTATTGACCCCAAATTCGAACTTGACCGGTACTTTCTGATGTTACACCTGTGTACCAAAAATTATTCAAATTAGTCAAGCCTTTTACGAGTTATCATCCGGAAACCACAAAAACCAACGGACCAACCGACCACAAAGCTCACTCCTATATAACCCCCCCCCCCCAACTTCGTTTTGTGGGAGTATAATTATCGAGTTTCAAATTCTATAGATGCAAACATTCTCAGAAACTTATAAATAAGACAGAAAATGTGGCCTTTAGAGATTCAACAATTTTTCCTACGAATCCAGCTTATAAGTTTTACCTTCCATATTATAAAGATCTCGTCCGAGAGTGTTAACGCTAATATTCTGACAAAGTTTCATTAAAATTGTGTCAAAGTTGTTGACGACAGACGATGACGGACTCAGAACAATCACAATGCTAACTTTGGGCATTTTGTGCTCTCATAGGATCAAATAATTTGTCACTTGTAACAATGTTAACATCAAAAGAGCATTAAACTATCATGTCCTATGTTCACAAGCAAACAACATAAAAATAATTGAAAGAACTCGAAAAAGTTTTTGCATAATACAAATTATTATAGTCGAACAGACCATAGATGTACCATATTCTATTAAATATATATGTATATCTGTAAATATTATAAGGAAGCCCCAAATGTAGCATAATGTTATGCAAAAATGTTTAAACCAAATATTAATTAACATTATATATTATAAAACAATACTTGGGAAATAATACATATATAGGGACTACATGAAATCATACATTTTGTATCTGATGTTTAAATGCACCTTATATTTCAAATGTTATAGATCTTGTAGTACATAGTTACTTAATATATTTTTCATTGATATGTTTATTTTCATTTCCATGCCAATTCTACCACATTTAAATCAAGTCTTTAACTTGGCTTGTACAATCTTTATACCTTGTGACATAACTAATTGATACTACTATCCCTTAATTGAGACAATCTAATATTTGATGTAACATTTAATACAACCAACATAGTCTGGATAAAATAAACTAATTTTGACTTGTACCATCTGTCAACTCTGTGTATTAACTGGACAAAACACTTTTGTCATATCAGACACTTTAAATTGTCACCTACACTCAAATTACTTTTCAGAATTAGATACATTGTCATTATATATGTTTTCTATGTATTTTTATGATATTTTGGCAAAGCAGGCTAGCTTAAACCGGACTTTGTTAGGTAATATTGATGAAATCATTTGTAAAATGTGACACATAAAATTATGTCATAAAATTGTCAAATCAGTTCTTTAAGGACCCGAGTCCACTCTGTAAAACAGTTTTTCATTGGCTAAAAACTTTAAGTCCAAAATTGTCTTAATAAATTAAATTGGCAAATGAAATAAGTCCGCCTACCCCCTTGACTGGCATCTCTGAAACTACAAAATGCGAGATGGTAAGTGGAAGTCACAACAACCTTCGTGACGGAAATAAAGAGTATTGCACTTATCATCTCGTCATTATTATTACAGGTATGTGCATTCTATGTTATTCTCTATTTTTTTACAAGTTTTCATATTTTTCTTGTTAAGGACTTCAGCCTTAAACACATCGCTTATATTTTACTACTTTGGCATTTTTTATGAATAGCTTAAGAGAAACTTTTATTCTGTACTGTTGTTTATTTATATTTTAAGAAGTAAAATTCTTTGTCATAAAATAATGATAACTCTTTTCTTGGCATAAGAATGAATAGTAGCATACTATATTGTTATACTTGTACATTCTGATGAGTGTATGTTCACGAGTGTTTAATTCTTTATATTACAGTTTTCTTTCATATTGATTTAAGTTCAACTTTATTTTCATTTCATGAATTTTAGTAAAATAGATTTTGGCATGACAATATTTTAGTTTTACATCATTCTGTGAGATTAAAAAATTGTATTGGTAAATCTTGGAATTATATTCTTAGTATCTCTTGCTTTACTATTAATAAATTAGTGAGTGTTCATGTTTGATTGTTTAGACTTTGCTTTTTCCCCACAGCAAACATTTTTGAGTAGAGATTTTTCTATACAAATTCTGTAAAATTAAGTAGAATATTGTTTAGTATAAATCCTTATTAGAATATTTTAAGTAATGCCATGATCTACATTATTTTATTGTTAACATATGTTTATTATATGCTACATATGATATCGGTATGTAATATATATTTGTTACACAACAACCTTCGTGACGGAAATAAAGAGTATTGCACTTATCATCTTGTCATTATTATTATAGAGATACATGCAAAAATATACTCCAACAACTCACGGTGTAAAAATATAATATAATATATACATGATGATTGCTATATATAATTCAGAACTTTGGAAATGATTATCTTCCTACTGTTTAATCAATGACTTTTTTCACAATCATCTGAAATCAAAATGATTCACAGTTTTATGGTTTTTTAACAAAAATTATTTAAAGTCCGCTACAGACATTACAAGGTTTTCGGAAATAATTATGTTCTTCCTAGTATAATTACGAATGCCGTCTTCTCAAAACAATTTTCTACAGAGAGACTACAAGCCAATAAACAGGGATTTTCCTTTTAATTAGAAGACGTCCTCGTGAAAATATTAAATTTTGTAGTATAGTAGTACAGATTATGCATGCAAACAAATCGTGATTTTGATAAGAATATGAAAACATGCCTCACAATATATTTTTTGTCAAAACAAAATGCATTTAATGTTTAAACTATTCCATACAAAATTCTGTAACTCCTTAGCAGTATAGTATGTCAAACTCAGAAAAAATCATTTGCAAGAGTATATGCCATAAAACAGCCATTTCCAAGCAATTTTAAACTAAATATCTTGAAATAACATTTAAACATTGTTAGAAATTAACAACAAAATGAATCCAAATAAAACCTTTTTTTTTCAAATAAAGTTGACTTAAGACAGGGACCATGATTATCTGAAACCCTTTCACATAATACTTAAGCTTACATATAAAACTTTACTTATTAAAACCAATTCTCTGTAAGAACCAAAAAATTAAAGAAGGGGTCGGAAACTCATAGTCTCAGAATTACTTCATATTTGCACCCTTTTTAGTATTCAAGCCATATATGAAGAATCAAGGGTGAAAAGATATGATTCAGCTCTGGTTACCATGGAAACGGGAACATTATACTTTTTGCGAAAAATGGCAATTTCTGAGAGTCAATTTTTACTAAAATGTTACAATTTTCTTCACACATAGCGGTCTCTATGTCTGAAATAAAGCACTAATTTTCATATTTGCCTGAAATACATACCTGAAGTAATTATTTAAAACAAATATTGTCTTTCAACATTTTCACAGTTTTAGAAGCAACAATTTTATAAATACCCCCTTTTAAGATTTTACATTATCTTTAAAAATTGGTCTACATGTATATTTTTCAACTTCTAATAGAAAAAAAAGTGCACGCATCTGAATATAATACTTGTATGGATTCAGCAGAGCTATGATACCCATTTCAATTTAAGGAGGAATTTTAGTGGGTCATTCATATTTGAGGTTATTACAGAAATTTGAAAATTGACAAAAAATGAGTTTTCAGCAAACTCATTTATGCCTAAATTACAGAATAACCTGAAATAATATTACATTGCCAGATACAGAATTGTAGCAAAACATAAGTATTTCATGTAAAATCATTTTACAAAGTTATACTGTCCAACACTTTGTCTAGAAATTAAGGAGAATGTTCCGTTACCATGGCAACGTACAAGAAAATTATTATTCAGACCTTTTTAAAGCACTTTCTGTATCAATTTTGTATGCTATGAAACAAGAAAAGTTCATCTGCAAACTGTCAATGCATCTAACGCACCTGAAGCACATTCTGGGCAGAATTAAGAAGGATACAACCATAATAATGATCTATGAAGCTTAAAGCATTGTCAAAAGGTCAGTTCTCAACAACCTTGTATGCACTTTTCTTTCTTTTGGGTAAACTAATTTTGAGTTTCAAAGCAGTTGGAAATACTCATAACCAACTAATACTGGTCTTTACGGTATTGTATGGTTACTAATCATGACTGTCCAATTTGGTTTTCAAGTTGCCATGGTTACAACATTCATTTTGCATTAAAAAACAGGGATCATCCTAGGTCAAAATTTTAGGATAAGTGACTTCTCCCCTCCACAGAATTTAGGGAGAAATTGAGGAATTAAGGGAAGATTCGCATAAAAATATCTATGTTGTTTTGTGTAAAGACTGTGTCCTTTATCACCTTGGAAATCATTTTGTTGCCATGGAAACAAATAGTAGTAAAAGCAAAATCATGTCTACTTCGCCATTTGATTTAATATATACATTTTAAATACAATTCAAAATTATAAACAAATAACAGTGTAATCCAAGACTGAAAAATATCATATTTAAAAATAATACAGTATGTTTATGTAATAACAATCATGATGCACATTCTTCCTTTAACAATCAAATTAAATCAAATTATCTACAGAACAGTTTAGTCAATATTTTGCTAGATACAACTTTAAATGAGCTGCGCAATGAGAAAACCAACATAGTGCGTTTGCGACCAGAATGGATCCATACCAGCCTGTGCATCAGTGCAGTCTGGTCAGGATCCATGCTGTTCACTAACAGTTTCTCTAATTCCAATATGCTTTGAAAGCGAACAGGATGGATCCTGACCAGACTGCGCGGGCTGCTCTGGATCTATGCTGGTCACAAAGCCACTATGTTGGTTTTCCCATGGCGCGGCTCAAATGTATTTAATTCTTTCAAACTATCAAGATAATGGCCAGACTTTTCACGGATAGCTACAGATAATGTAGATTTAAAACTTTACTAAGTTTATTCAGAAAATCCCTGAATCATGCACATTCCAGTGCCAGTAAAATACTCAGTTAATACAAACTGCAGTTGCAGACATGTCCCTAATGCTTTTCCAAAATTTATCAAAATACACAACTAAATCTACTTTATTTATAAAGTAATACATGCTGGTAAAAAGGATGTTATATGCCTTGTATATCTTAGAATGAAACCTGTTTTACAGATGACAATTTTACTGGATTTCTGAAGATTAATAGATGTTGTTACATGAATGAGAGTCTTAAAATAGTCAGAAAGTCAGCTAGAAACTCAGATGTTCTCTTTAATCATTGGCCAATTAGTATATATGGGCTTAAGTTATTACCTAACACAATATAGGTAACTTTACAAATGTATTAATTTTCATTAAAATCTGCGCTGCAACATTCTTAAACAAGAGCACCGCCTTTGCGGGTGCTGACGCTCATCTGATTTTTTTTGTGTAATAGAAATATTGTCCTACCCATGATTTTCTAAGTCTAAAAAGGGCCATCATTCTTGCAAAAAGCAGGATAGAGTTATGTTTCTTGATGTTCAGTGTCCACTTATGATGGTGAAAAACTGTTGCAAGTTTTAATGCAATAGCTTTGATAGTTTATGAGAAAAGTTGACCTAAACATAAAACTTAACCAAGAAATCTGATATTTTCTAAGTACAAAAGGGGCCATAAATCTTGCAAAAAGCAAGATGGAGTTATGTTTCTTGATGTACAGGGTCTGCTTATGATGGTGAACAAGTATTCCAAGTTTCAAAGCAATAGCTTTGATAGTTTAGGAGAAAAGTTGACCTAAACATAAAACTTAACCAAGAAATCTGATATTTTCTAAGTACAAAAGGGGCCATAAATCTTGCAAAAAGCAAGATGGAGTTATGTTTCTTGCTAAACAGGGTCAGCTTATGATGGTGAACAAGTATTCCGAGTTTCAAAGCAATAGCTTTGATAGTTTAGGAGAAAAGCTGACCTAAACATAAAACTTAACCAGGCAACGCCGACGCAGACGCCGACGCCGACGCCGACAACCGCTCAAGTGATGACAATAACTCATCATTTTTTTTCAAAAAATCAGATGAGCTAAAAATAAATTTCATCAGAAAATATGATTTTATGATACAGGCTTAAGAGGGAAAAAGAATTGTAATCTTTCAACAGTCTCACAAAATCAAGTATACTAATTTAACCATTGTTTTGCTATATTTTCTCAGTATTTTTTAAAGATTTAAAAAATCTATATGAAATAAAATTATCTATGGTAGAAAATACAATTAGATCTGCATTTGTTTGAGTAATAAGCCTTCATGTATAATTATGCTGTAAATTGGTAACCAAATCTGATGAGAACTGCAAAACATGTGCTTTTTTTACAGATATTCAAAGACTGTCATGTGTTTATTCCATTTAGATATGTCCAAGTGCATCTTTTTCAAAATACATTAAATTTTATCAAATTTAAATATAACAAATTTAATGTTATACATGCAAAAGTAATCAAACAGTATCAGATATTTTTTAATTTTAATATAAAGTCAAGAATAAAGATATTTTTCAATTACAGGGCCTTTGGTTAAACAACTATCAACATTTTTAAGAAATGACATTCTAATTTTTTCCATAAATCTGAAAAAGAAACATTAATGCAAACAACATAATTCCATCTTCAGGGTGTCCAGATTGAGTTCTTCTATTTATGTCAAAGGCACCAATCATTATTTTGGTCTGTAGCAATCCAAAAAAGGGACAGATCTTCATTATTCAGATGTCCATAACTTATTCCAAAAACACTAATTGATGATTCCCCACTTTCAGCCTCTCTATTTGGAAAACACACACACTATTTTCATAAACATTTTGCCTTCACAATGACATACTGCATTTCAAACTTGTGTCCTCTACTATAGAGATGAAATGTCATCTTGTCAACACTAAACTACCTGGATCAGACAGTTATGTCACAGACTGCACATTTGCAAGTTATAAAAAAGTCTTTTTAGCAGTCCTTGTTATTTTTATTTGATACAGAATCTTGAGAAGGCTGGCTCTTCAGGTGATATCAGAGGTCTTCTGACTGAATTTACTTTTACTATGACTGTAGCTGTCACTGAAAAAAAGACATGTCAGAGAATAACAATCTGAATGTCTTTTATTTGAATATGGGTGGTGGTGGGATGGGGTTTGGCTCTCCAGTTAAAATATTTGTGACATCATGTTACTGGGTAGAACTTCTGATCTTCTACAAGCCAGCTGGAGGGTTTCCTTTCACAAATTTGTAAATGAATAAAAATTACATACACTACTTCAATCATTTAATAAATTTTGTATAAGTAAATGTATAATATATACATCTTTCCTTTATTCTTTTAATGAAAATAATTTATCACATAGACCTCCCCCTCCTTGAAATGATTTTAAAAGGAACAATTGTATGAAATACATTAAATACTTTTGGCTTTGCTACACTTTGATTAAATTTAAGATACATGAAATTCTAAACAAAGATCATACATATTCTGTCAAAAAATAACATTCAATCAAGCATTTATAAAGATCTGAAATCAGACCTGATCAGACACTAAGACAAACTATAAATAAAATGTAGATACCTTTCTTCCTTTTATTCCAATATAAGGATGATGATGATCATTCATTCTTTAAAGAATTAGTCTGGAATAAACACAAATCAAACTAAAATGGTTGTTACTGTTGTTACATTTTGACAGATACAGGATTTCATCCTTTTCAACATTATATGGACCACTTTAAAAGTAAAATCTGTTTCTCATACATGTGCAGAGGGTCCTTTTCTTAAAAAGGGTATATTGTAAAATTTCAAAAACTTATCAGTATTTATAGTCACAATACAAATGTATGTCAATTTAAGTTATATGAAGTCCTACTAGCTATTCTTATACATCATAGATTGAGAGGTCAAGATTTCATACTTGTATGAACATGGGCATGTGGAGGACTTTATTCTTTATTTAAATACATGTAGGCCTCTGATGTGTAAATATATATAAAAAAAAACATATTAACTTTGACACAAACCATTTTACATTCAATATGTACTTGTAAAGCAGTAAAACAGGCATGTGCAGATTAAAACATGTTGACTTATGTGTAGCAATGGATGCAATTAAATGTTTTCATTTTTCAGCACTCAGTGAGTTTTTACTTCAGTAAGTCTATATTTCTACAGGTACTTTGGCAAACACATACAATGTTGCAAATGACTAAATTATGATTACCTCTCTAGAACATCCACTCACTCCATAGTTGTTTGAAACTTTATCATCAAGCAGTCATTTTCAAAAGAAACAACTCACAGCTGAAAAACAAAACAAATAAATTTACAAAAATATATACATTTTGAAATGAAAATATGTCTTTATCTGCTTTTTACCAATAACATAAAAAGCATGCTAATGGACATTTACAACTAAAATCAGGGCTTTTTCCATTATAAATCTATCTCCAATAAAAGGAGGTAATCCCAAAGAAAACAGTATGTTTCTTCCCAAGTCTGAATATGAAATTCTCAAATGTGTTACCTTATATGGGTGTTTGATGTTTTAAAATGGTTTTGAAAATTTGTATATATCTATATTTAGGTTATTACAACAACATTTATAATGTTGCTCAATTACTGAAATGTAATCCATTAATATTTTACACAAAAAATATCTACATAGATTTTGGTAATTTGGAAATTTCCACATTAGACAATTTCTGAGAGCATTTTCCCAGTTCCACTGGTGTTGGTGCATGGTATTCCCAAAATGATGGGAAAATGCCTGTAAGTTTTTATCTTGGTAAAATAATAAGAAATGTCTGTCCAATATTTAAGAAAATAAGCTCTGTATGGTCTTTGAATCTGTTGAAGGAAGTGAGCACATATACTGTATATCTTGCATAGCTTGAAATTTTTACATGTCATATTAAAACATAAAATATTATGAGACTCACCTGTTTTCATTGTAGTGTTATCCTTTAACACTGATCCTTCAGTCAGTTGATACAAACTTCACTTATGGAAATAAACAGACAGATGTCAGACTCTGATGTCTATCCACAGTTTAGACTCTTTTCTGCCAGAGTATTTTTCCCAGACAGTGTCGCTATTCAGCAAATTTTAAACGTGGACTTGGTTTGAAGGGACACATCCAAGCATCACATGCCCATTTAGCATAAAATCTCTGACTGTCATTGTATCTATATACTAAAAATTTGCAAAATCCGAGTAGAAATCTGAATTCAGCATAATCCAGGAAGTAAACTTAGATAAGCCTTTGGTGATTTCCTAAATGAAGAGCATCAATGGGAGGTAATAAAAATAGGAAAAATGCCTCAAATCATAAACTTTGGCCTAAATCTACAAGAATGTGTCTGAATGACCCACTACGATTTATGTTTCTTTTTGAAATATCATCTTCCCTTTATACAAACAAATATACTTTTCTGCTGAGACCTGTGCACTTTTCAAGATGTAGAGCACAATATAAACATATGTTTTGCTTCATAAATATATTTTTTCTTGCAGATAAAAGTCTAGATCATACAAGAATCAAATAAATATTTGGAAATATTAGTTTGGTATGAAACCTTGTTCATTTGCCTTTAAAATTTGCAAGTACGAAAATAAAGGACACTTTATAGTATTTTCCAGATAACAAAATAGGCAAGCACCCCTACTTTTTTGAAAATTCAGCAAGTTGGGGATTTGCATCCTCGTTTCCATGGTAACCGGGACATATATTGAAAAATGAAAAACAGGATTTTCTTAATTTTGCACCCTCTTCAAGAAAAAATCGGTTTAAAGGAAATCTGTGACTATGAGTTTCCAACTTTTTTTGGTTCTTACAGAGAATTGGTCTTAATAATATTAACATTTCTTAGTAGAAAAATGGGTTCAAAAGTGATATGCTTATACAAGTGAATGTCAGACATTTTTATACCGATAAATTTAAGTAAAACAGTATGATTTGTATCTGGTAATGAAAATTGATTATTCAATGCAGTTTTTCTCACAAATATTTGGATATAATAGGATTACAGTCCTGTTCAATTGCCAAAAACAAGCGGTCATGCCAAGTATGTTATGGTGTGTGCAGCCTAGACACCGGAAGTACATCTATGCTCGTGAAGTTTTAGCGGTGATTTTTTTTTGGTCATCTGCTGGAAACAGGGAAGCTCACGTATTTTTGGTTCTGCATGTTTAGCCTAGCAACCGGAAGTTCATCTTTGATCTTGAAGTATTACCAGCAATCTTTTCTCTTAAGTATAAAGGGAGACTTAACCTGAAAAAGAAATTGAAAATCATATACATTGAAATTTACGATTATTTGAATGCTTCTCTTAATGCGAATATTTAACCATTTTAACTCTACACAGACACCAAAGGTCGAACAATATTGGGAGATGCTCAGATGAACCACGGGAACCAGCTACAGGAACTATATTCATGGAAACGAACAACACTTTTGTCGACCTAGACGAGTTACCGAGATGTGCTAGACGAACATCAAGTTGATACATTATAACTACAACTATGTACTTAAACTAGTAGACTGGTAAACTGGTGAAGAAATACGATTATGTATTCATTAGTTAATTAAATGTGCAGAAAATACTAGTCTCAGAGACGTTTAAATAATGATACAGATGTGCATTAACTAAAACAATTTAAAGCAGTCTCAGATTATACTAAATAAAATAAAATTATGCTGTTCGCTTTCAAAGCATATTGCAATTAGAGAAACAGTTAGCGACCAGCATGGATCCTGACCAGACTGCGCGACTGCGCAGGCTGGTCTGGATCCATGCTGGTCGCAAAGCCACTATATTGATTTTTTTTTTCTCATGGCGCGGCTCATATATGGAAAAACAAATGGCGTTTTCTAACCAAAATGAACACCGCGTTCAAAGACAGTGACATTTACATCACATGCTGTATGTATTATTTTCTATCATCTTTCCCGTCACAATACATGTTTAAACCATGGCAAAGCCCGTGTATTTCAATCCATTGTTGAAGACATAAGGGATACAAAAATATTATTTTAAGATATAGAATAAAATGATAGGTCTAAATAATTAAACAATATTTCAGTTTCCAGTTCAACAGACATCACCGTTCAATAAAATGACCCATTCTGAAGCAAAGAGAAATATGTTTGATTCAGATTTTAGCTGTACCAATGCAAGAACTTATTTGACAAGAACTGTCAGAGAGATTTATTACTAAAGAATGTTTGAAATTAGCTATACTGAATTAACACAAAAGTCCACCAAGCGTTCCATAGTCGCAAAATAATCCCGTCAAAATCCTGTTAGAAGATTTTTTTTGTTAAAGATCTGCTCATATGAGTGTCCTATGTTTAATACATCAAAATCCCTCCATGCGTGAAGAAGACATGCTCATTCTAATTTGTATCTGAACTTTGGCCTCTAAGTGTGACACTGACCTAAGACCGAGGTACCTGGTTCTTACACAGGACACTCTCTCTCATGATGGTGAACAATTGTGCCTATTACATAAAAATCCTTCCATGCACTGAAAGAAATGCTCAAGACAAAGTTTGTGGATTAAACCAGGCCGCCCGCCCGTCCGCCAAGGGGGTAAACCCATACTCAGACATGCGTATAGAAATAGAAATGAGCTCTGTTGAATTAGTAAAAACTCAGGGGTATAATTTTTAAGAATGTAAATCAGAGTTATGGATCTGCGCACTGCATATCAGATCATCAGACAATGTACAAGTGTGTGAAGTTTCAAAACCATGCCCATCAGTGCGTACTGAGATTCCAGCTTACATTAACCATTTAAATCTAAGTTGAACAAGAGTGCAAGAATGTCACAATATACGCCCGTCGCAGCAAATTAGCAAATAGCAGCTGTGTTTGCAAATGGAATCTTAACTTTGTGGTTGTTTAGTAATTATTGTAATTCTTTTGTTTTTCTATGTCCACAAAAAACTCCTTACCAAGTAGAGATACCTTAATATTACACCTAAAATTTGAAAGAAACATCTATGTTGTACCACAGAAAAGTGATCTTGGTTTTTTCCTACGGTCAATTATAAAAAATTACAGTATAGGTTATTTATAGTAACAACTAAGGGAAGTTAATCTTAAACAAGAGGGTCATGATGACCCTGGATCGCTCACCTGAGTAATATGAGCTACATGTTTCAAATGTCAAACTGATGATTTTTAGAATTTTATTGGAAGATTTTCCGATGTACAATCAAGTAACCCCTGGGGCGGAGCCAATTTTACCCCGGGGGTCATGATTTGAACAAAGTTTGTAGAAGTCTACTAGGCAATGTTACATATCAAATATCTAAGACCTAGACCTTCTAGTTTATTTTTAGCAAATTTATGAAGATTTCCCTATGTACAATCAAGTAACCCCTGGGGCTGGGTCAATTTGACCCCGGGGGTCATGATTTGAACAAAGTTTGTAGAAGTCTACTAGGCAATGCTACACGTCAAATAGCTAAGATCTAGGCCTTCTGGTTTATTTTTTAAAAAATTTATGAAGATTTCCCTATGTACAATCAAGTAACCCCTGGGGCTGGGTCAATTTGACCCTGGGGGGTCAAGATTTGAATAAATTTTGTAGAGGTCCACTAGGCAATGCTACATGTCAAATATCTCAGCCTCTAGGCCTTCTGGTTTGTTTTTAGAACATTTTGAATATTTTTCTATGTACAATCAAGTAACCCCATGGGGCAGGGTCATTTTGACTCCGGGGGTCATGATTTGAACAAAGTTTGTAGAAGTCTACTAGGCAATGCTACATGTCAAATATCTAAGATCTAGGCCTTCTCGTTTATTTTTTAGAAATTTTTGGAAGATTTTCCTATGTAAAATTAAGTGACTCCTGGGGCGGGGTCAATTTTGACCCCGGGGGTCATGATTTGAACAAATTTTGTAGAAGTCCACTAGGCAATGCTACATATTAAATATCTAAGCTCTAGGCCTTCTGGTTTATTTTTAGAAATTTTTGGAAGATTTTCCTATGTAAAATCAAGTGATCCCTGGGGCAGGGTCAATTTTGACCCCGGGGTCATGATCTGTACAATTTTGTAGAGGTCCACCTTGCAATGCTACATGTCAAATATCTAAGCTCTAGGCCTTTTGGTTTATTTTTTTTAAAATTTGGAAGATTTTCCTATAGAAATCTATGTAAAATCAAGTGACCCCTGGGGCGGGGTCAATTTTGACCCCGGGGTCATGATTTGTACAACTTCAGTAGAGGTCCACTAGGCAATGCTACAAGTCAAATATCTAAGCTCTAGGGCTTCTGGTTTTTGGGAAGAAGATTTTTTAAGATTTTCCTATGTAAAATCAAGTGAACCTTGGGGCGGGGTCAATTTTGACCTCGGGGTCATGATTTGAAAAAACTTGGTAGAGGTCCACTAGGCAATGCTTCACACCAAATATTTAAGCTCTAGGTCTTCTGGTTTTTGAGAAGAAGATTTTAAAAGTTTTTTCTTTCGGTTGCCATGGCAACCAGAGTTCACCATGGAATTCTATTCTTTGAATAATTTTGAAAGGGGGCCACCTAAGGATTATTCATGTGAAGTTTGGTGTATTTCTGCCCAGTGGTTTTCAAGAAGAAGATTTTTTTAGAAGATGTTGACGGACGACTGACGACGCACTACGCACGACGGACGACGGACATCAAGCGGTCACAATAGCTCACCTTGTCACTTCATGACAGGTGAGCTAAAAAAAATACATAAATAAAAATTTGTAAGTCCACACAAAAATCCTTACACTGTAAAGATAGGTCAAAATACACCTCAACATTGGATGTAATATGCATGTTGTACTACAGAAAAGTGGTCTCGATTTTTCCCTATGACTAGTAATGAAAAAGTTGCAATATAAGGTATTTAAAGTAACAACAAAGGGAAGTAATTCTAAAGAAGGGACCTGCGCATGACACTTTGTCTCATGATGGTGTACAATTGTGCCAAGTTACATCAAAATCCCTCCATGCATGAAGAAGAAATGCTTCGGACAAAGTCATTCTTGTATCTGATCTTTGGCCTCTAAGTGTGAGCTTGACCTTAGACCTAGGGACCTGGTTCTTGCGCAAGACACTCCGTCTTATGATGGTGAACAATTGTGCCAAGTTACATCAAAATCCCTCCATGCATGAAGAAGATATGCTCCGGACAAAGTCATTCTTGAATTTGACATTTGATATCTAAGTGTGACCTTGATCTTAGACCTAGGGACCTGGTTCTTGCGCATGACACTCCGTCTCATGATGGTGAACAACTGTGCCAAGTTTCATCAAAATCCCTCCATGCATGAAGAAGATATGCTCCGGACAAAGTCATTCTTGAATTTGACCTTTGATCTCTAAGTGTGACCTTGACCTTTGACCTAGGGACCTGGTTCTTGCGCATGACACTCCGTCTCATGATGGTGAATAATTGTGCCAAGTTTCATCAAAATCCCTCCATGCATGAATAAGATAATTCTCCGGACAAAGTCATTCTTGAATTTGACTTTTGACCTCAAAGTGTGACCTTGACCATAGACCTAGGGACCTGGTTCTTACGCACGACACTCCGTCTCATTATGGTGAACAACTGTGCCAAATTTCATCAAAATCCCTCCATGCATGAAGAAGATATGCTCCGGACAAAGTCTGTGGATTCCAATCAGTAGGTACTGGGATTCCTACTTACATGCAAAACTTTAACCAAAAATTTATAAGTAAAAAAAAAAGGGGCATAATTCTGTAAAAATGCAAAATAGAGTAATGGATTCTGTACACTGCTTGTCAGATCATTGACAGTACACAAGTGTGTGAAGTTTCAAAGCATTCCCATCAGTAGGTACTGAGATTCCGGCTTACATGCAAAACTTTAACCAAAAATTTCTAAGTCAAAAAAGGGGCATAAATTCTGTAAAAGTGCAAAATAGAGTAATGGATTCTGTACACTGCATGTCAGATCATTGACAGTACCAAATGTGTGAAGTTTCAAAACATTCACATTAATTAGTAGGTTAATAACCAAAATTCAATCTGCATGCAAAACTTTAACTAAAAATTTCTAAGTAGAAAAAGGGGCATAATTTTGTAAAAATGCAAAATAGAGTTATGAAATCTGTCCATTGCATGTCAGATCATGACAGTACACATGTGTATGAAGTTTCAAAGCATTCCCATCAGCAGGCACTGAGATTCCGGCTTACATACAAAACTTTAACCAAAAAATTCTAAGTCGAAAAAAGGGGCATAATTCTGTAAAAATGCAAATAGAGTTATGGAACCTGATCAGTGCAAGTCAGATTATGACAGTCAACAATTGTGTAAAGTTTCAATACATTCCCATTGGTGGTTACTGAGATTCAAGCTTATGTACAAAACTTTCTACAAGCATAACAGACGGACAGACAGACAGACGGACGGACATACAGACGAGTTGGGGACTATATGCCCTCCCACCCGGGCCACCCCTACCTTCAGGGACCATAAACATTTTGTCATTCTCTCATTAACCTATACAGGAATTGAGAGTAATTGTGGTCAATTTTGGGACAGGGCTCAATTTATTGATTAATTAACTTTCAAATTAATGAAACATTTTTCACAAAGATGGCCCTTTTTAACATGACGAGGCTCAATTCTATAAAACTGGGTAAAATATTAAATCAAATTTAGAATATAATAAATAAAAGCAAATAAAATGACTTACTTGTGTATAAATCCATGTTATAAGAATTTAACGTCCATTTTTTCCTCCAAGAATCCATCCATGTTTATTTTATCACTCGCGACTGTCACTATTCCTAATTATGCGCACGTGTATATACATGTTACACATACAAGATACAAGATACAAATTTTTATTTATAGTCGGGTTGTAACAATAATAACATTAGCTATGAATAGCTATTAGCCGACTTAACAAATAACAGTCACATTACAATACAAACAAATAAGCACATAGAAAAGCACATGAATTATCAAGCATAAAAGCACATTATACATAATACAACTGCAGGACTTCAAATTATACAATGTAAAAGCTGAGAGGTTTGTGCTAATCTTGACCAAAGTCTAAAAATAAATTAAAATCTAATCAGTAAAATTCTGAAAAAATTAATATAAACACAAGAGTGCACCAGCTAAAAAATGTCTTCAAAAATCAAATATCACCTTGAATCAGATTCAAAGAGACCTGATTAGCACCTATCTCCCAGGTAATATATTAAATAGTTTCTGTAAAAATGCAAACTAAATCATATACAATTTAAACAGAAACATGCAAACTAAGCAAAGAACAAAAGCAATTACCGGTTGCAAAATACATAAGCATATAATTGGTATCTAGCACAACTATAAGCTAGCAGAGCAAATAAACAACGGCATGCTGAAGTATGCAATTGGAAAGCTATGTATTGAAGTTAACAGTAAACAAAACAAACGACATGCAGTACATAAGAAGCATTGGCATAAATACAGTAGCAACAGTTATGCATTGTTGGCACAACAAGAACAGCGGCAACTCTGTCCGTTCCAAGCACTGATCAAGCTCCGGAACTGATTTAGGTTCGACTCGTCTCTAAAATGTTGAGGAAAGAAGTTCCAGAGCTTGGCAGCGCAAGAACGTGTCTCATATGTCATCGTGTAATGATTTATAGTAACATTTTTTGAATGAATAATGTTTATATACACTGACACTATCAGTCTGAGTTTATTTAGTAACTTAACTTTCAACTTTTGTTTCAAACACAAACTCCCCAAACCCCTCCAAAAACCGCCAGCTATCACCCGCCGTAACTCGGAGATTCTGAGATGAGCGTATATATTGTTTAACCTGTTCAAACTCTGTTTCCGGTTCTATCTTACACACGTCTATTGTTACTGTGACTTTGTGTGAAAGTTTCTCCACTACCTTAACGAGATCACGTAATGTTGAAGCAGACATGTTTACCTGCGACAAATCAACATGTTTAATATTTCCCATTCCAGAAGGCAGCGACATTTCACCTAGATTGATCCAACCCAACTTCACGTGTTCCACTTGACTATTAACTTTCAATTGTGACACTTCAGGTATCCTGTCCAATGCTAACGTCCTTAGATCTGAATGCTGACTAAAATCTAAACTGTAACTACACGACCTGTAGTGCTCGGTACAGTCTAAGTCCCCCAATATAATCTCCGTCATTGTTTTTCTGTTTATAATATAATTCAGAAACTCATTCAGTACATCGTGGCTCATCTTGAAACTGCAGATATAAATTGCTTGTAACAGAGAATTATTCTGTAATGTTTCCCACATTTCACTGCTCCAAGAACCAAATAGACGAGGCGGACTAACAGTGAGACATTTCGGCGACTTGTTAAACAGTACAGGAAGTAGCGGCTGTACTAGGAAACCCTGGTAGTATATTTTATTGATCTGGAACAGTTCGTGCAATGCACAACAATGGAAAATTTCACGTAAACTAGGACCACTGTATGTGTTGATATTTATTGACGCCATGTTTGTTTTATTGTGTACCGCGAGCCGTGCTAGATGCTTAAAGTATTTTATTTCTATACAATCTTCACTAAAGAAAAAATCTTGGCAGCAAATTTTGAGTTCTTTATCACTCGTGTTTTCTTTCATACAAGAAATGTACATGTCTTGTATGTCTTTCAGAGGTCTACAGTCCTCATCAGTCGTAGTTCTGTATTCGCTCGTTCTCGTATCTTCACTGATCACTGACATGAAATTACGAGATATTGAAGAAATGGTCTCTGCATTCATTCCGCTGATGAAAACTAGCACTGTCGACATGTCTAGAATACTTTGCAAACTTTTACATTCCTTCAGAAAGATTTCTTTGACATCACTTTCATTTTGACAGCTAATGTACAGTGCACAAAAAAATTCCTGCACTGTTTTGTGCGAGAACGAATATTTAGAAATTTGTTTTGTAAATGTCTTTTCTGTACTTTGTGTTAATAGTCCCGAGGCAAGACTTAATTTCAAATACTCTTGCGTTAGGTGTTGTTCTGTCATTGACTGGCTAAACACAAGAGTGCTCTCCATTGTTTCACTGAATAACGCTTCAAATGCTAATTGTCCTAAAGCCTTCAGAAGTATGTAATGTTTCTTAGAATGTTCATGTTCACTGAAGCATTGTGGGATATCACTCTGGGATGGTTCGCGCAACTGTTGCATTTCCGGATGTTTTTCAAGCGTTCGTTTTAAGAGTAGTTCAACAATTTGACAGTATAACTCAGTTCTACATGTTCCTAACTCTATTCCATCACACCATAAACACAAAAGATACATCAGTAAGAGCGGAATAGTTTCCAAATTCGAAATGCCTCTATCACTGATAGCGCGATCAAAGTCTTGAATGTGTTTTTCTAGGTCAGTTTTACCACGCAGTAGTGAGATCACACTCCTCTTTAAACTTTTAGCAGACGTTTTACTTAGTCCGATAATTTCCAATTTTCGCTCTATTTCACTTGAAGGTATCTTACTAACGCCCAGCTTCCACGGTCTGGTTGTTGTGAGGATTGTACATTCCCTAACTTTCCTGTGTGGAATGTCACTTTTTCCTCGTTGACAGGCAGGCGCTCTCCACTCATCTAATCCATCGAGTATTACGAGGCATTTTTCCTTAGAAAGAATAATTTCCAGGTCTCTTATAGTTACAGACGGGTTTCTCAGCTGTGGAATTATTTGTTTTATGATCATTTCATCAATGTCGAATTCTTCGGAACAATCACGTAATGCCAACAAGAACACAAACTTAAACTCTGACATGGCACTAATAGCTTCCTTTTCAAAGTATTTTTCTTCAGTTTGAATACATTTTTTCGCCTGACACCACGTCAAAACGAGCCGTTTACTTAACGCTGTTTTCCCAAACCCAGCATCCGCAGTAAGGTAAATTTCATGACATGGTTTACTTTCCTTGTAGAACACATCACGCAATGACGTAAGCTTTGATTTAACTTCTTCTCCAGGCGCGATTTGAATTTCAATTGAATTTATGTCTGGCATGACGTATATGTCTGGCATGACGTAAAACTTAAGTAGAGGCGTGTCGTTTTCTTCAAATAAAGGCGACAGAGGTAGGGTATTGTCCTTTTTCCTGTAGAGAGCTATCAAATCTTCCTTCAGTTCTGAAATATTAAAAAATAAAAACATCATTTCATTTTCTGGAAGAACACATATACAGCCAGTGCACATAATGTTTGTGTAAAGATTGAAACATAAGTAAACTTTTGTTGATTTTGTTTTTATTATCCTTGTCAAAATAAAGTCGTCTCTTATTTTTATCTGCCCTACATAATATATATTACCCAATGGGTTATTTAAACAATACCTAATGCGCCAGATCTAGTAAGTTTGAACACAATATACAATGTTTAATGTTAATATGTGCTTGGACACATTTACGTTTACTTTAAAAGTAAACGGAGGTAATTACAACTTGCTTAAGTTGGCTGCCAAGAGGTCTAAAGTTAGCGGCCTGGTGGTGGAGAAACCTAAAATGACTAGCGACAGATTGGATTAAAGTTAAACTTGGATATCTGTAAGTTAAAGGTAAATAAGACTAAGTTACTGTAGGCCGCCGCCAGGCCGCCTAGCGTTTCTCTGAACCGTTTTCAAATGAAAAACGAAAACAATATGAGTGTACTATTACTTGGTGCAAGTTACAACTATAATATATTGAAAAGGCAAAGTTCATTGCCTGTCGGCCCCGTTCACAAATAAAAAATGTTTTGAAAAATTTATTACAATTCTGAAAAAATTTCAATCCAGCAGCGTAGCCAAGGAGACGCTTGTATTTAGGTTTATATAATTTCATTGAACCTAAATAAACGACAGACATCAAACATGACATTTTTTCTTAATGTTTGTGTTTTATCTACGTTTTCAAAGTTTTTTACGTTCTATTGAGTCTTATATAATGTTTTCTTTATATTTGACGTGATTTCTAAATTATTACTTTAGGGCCTATCGTTACAACAGAATACCGGGCTGCTTGGGTGCCAGACTGCAAGATTGGAATTTTAAGAGTTATGAAAATTTTGTTGATTGTGTTTTCATTTCTCATTTATAAACTATAAACATGACAGTTTCTTAATTTTTTATAAGTCTCTACTCTACCAGGAAGCTGTGCAGTTGTGCAAACTCTCAATGTAAGGTTATATGCTTTTCTGTGCTTGATTAAGCTTTAAAGTTTGAATTCACAGTCTCTTTATGTTATTCGCATTTTATAAATCATTATCTTGATATAAATACACGAGCCTGGCAATCCGCTAGGCCACTGTTATTGAATACTTCATTCAGCAGAAATTAACTACAAACTTAAATGTTTCTTAATTTGTTTGTATTAAGTCTACTCTCATATGCTGCGTTCAATTTTCAAATGATAAACAACGTTCCTTTAGTGATGTCTTGCGTTTTAATATTCGTATAAAATAAATGATCGATACACGATTCTGCCGCGTTGCTAGGTCGCCAGGGTGTTTGGCCCATTTGCTGCTAACCGCGCTAGGACATCAATTACTCACTGCAAGATATAACTGGTTGTTGTTGTTTTCGAACCATTTTGAATAAAGGATATTTTTATGAGAACCAGATATACAGGATCCCGACGTGTACACAGGAGTTAAGGGGCAGGTAATTCAGACTAAAACTTGAAATGCTTTAAGACCTACACGATGTGATAATTAAATAATGATCTGCACATTGGGGTATGCTTTTCTACAATGAAGTATTTGATTAAACCCTTTTCTCAAAACTGAAAATAGAAAAAGGTATATTACTAAAAAACTTCAGCAAATAGAAAAGATACTGACATGTTATACTTATTTGGACTACTGTGAACTCACGCTAGAGAAAGTCTATAGGAAAGTTTGATGAGGATTTCACGAGTATAAAATGTAACTTCTACAGTGTAGATTTTAATGAAGCTTTAAACAATTGTGAATCAACACGTTTATTTCATACTGGTCAAATACGATGTATCTGTCCGTGTGCTTATATTTGAGGAACCACACATTTCAAGCAGATTTAATATATATTTTTATTATTTAATATATATAATAATGCGATGGATTGTTTTGAGTGCGTTTACAGTTTGTTTCATTTTTTAGTGGAAAGAAAATAACGCTTCCGTTAAAATTTTATAAATGTACACGTAGGCTGATTTTCCATTCCGTATGCCAGATCCAGGCTTTGTTCTATGTTATCTGGATAAATTAATTTATTTTTAAAGCCTTAGCTATGTTGGACCATATTTTTTGCAAATCTTTTCCATACTCCCATTATACACTACACGTTCTGCATGTGTGAAGAATGTACGTGGCAAAAATAACAGATTGCACTAAATCACATTTCTCGAGTTTCTATGTGCAATTTGTTAAAGATTGTACCTAAACAGTGAACTGACTCCTGTTATATCTTATGTCGAAAATCGTATGCAAATGGGATTACTATTTTAAAACAAGTAGTATGAATTCAAATTGTTTAAAATACTTTTTGTAAAATACGGATGTTTAATGATAAATCGTGTGTGGCTGCATTTGTAAAATGTTACTATATTGTTTGTTTTGCTCACGCGACCTTTAAGTACATATTCGTAAGCAACTGACTTCTAAAATTAGAAATTTTCTCTGTATCAAAACTTTGCAAAATATGCGAATTCCCAACTACTTTAAAATTGTCGTAAGCATAATTTATCTTTATTTTGTTTGTTTGTTTTGGGTTTAACGCCGTTTTTCAACAGTATTTCAGTCATGTAACGGCGGGCAGTTAACCTAACCAGTGTTCCTGGATTCTGTACCAGTACAAACCTGTTCTCCGCAAGTAACTGCCAACTTCCCCACATGAATCAGAGGTGGAGGACTAATGATATCAGACACAATGTCGTTTATCAAATAGTCACGGAGAACATACGCCCCGCCCGAGGATCGAACTCGCGACCCCGAGATCCGTAGACCAACGCTCTTACCTATTGAGCTAAGCGGGCGGGCTCTTATCTTTATTAAAAAGCAAATATAGCACATTTTGTTTTATGTTCGTACCAATCTTGCAGCAGACATTTTAACACCGTATCATAATTACCTCATTTAAAAAAGTTACAAAATACAACATCATAATTAAACATGGGCATATTATTTTCAGGTTCAGTTATGCAAATGTATAGTTTCTGCAAATGATTGTTTTCCAAACAACCTGAAGAATGAATCTCTGAATACTAAAAGGTTAATGAAAACTATTTTTTGATTTCTTTCAAATAAACATGCACAACTTGAATGATGTCATATGAATTTTGAATAAAACTGTTGAAAACTACTTAATTGCGAAAACACACTTTTAGCTCAAGGTGTGTATGACATTGACCTGCTGACCTCGAAATCTATAGGAGTCATCAGTTCTGGCTTGTCAAACATCCCTACCAAGTTTGAAGTTTATAAGCCAAAGCATTTCTCAGTTATCAAGAAGAAACCAATTCAATTCAATTCAATTTCAATTAAATTCAATATTTTTACTTGGCATAAACAAATAAATGTCCATCGCCAATATACAGTGGCTTACAACACAATATGAAAGAGAAAAGCATGAAATGAAATATAATATGTAAACACAATTGAATGAGCAAATTCTCTAGATATTGCATCTTTACAACATAAATGAAATATATGCACAATTAAAATTATACAACATTATACATATTCAAATAATAATTGATATATGAAAAGTTTCTATTGCTACGGGAGTATTATCCTCGTAGAAAGTTAGCTTCGCAGACATATTAAGCTAATTTATTAATCAGACTACTCTGTGAACAATTCAAAAGTGATTTAAATTTGGCCAAACCAATTTGCAGCTCAAGATCACCACGACCTTGACCTTTGATCTACTGACCTCAGAATCAATAGAGGTCATTTGCCTGTTAAGTTTAAGATTCCTGCGCCGGAGTGTTCTTCATTTATTGACTGAGGACGGGCGAAAAGACGGACAGACAGAATTAAGGTCAGATAAATAGAAGCCACCATTATGGAACAAACAATTTCAACAAATGGCACAGCGATGGGGGCACAAAAATCTACCCTTTTGTGCAATTTTATCAAACAAATTCTGTGTACCGATCATTCAGATTTACTTTAATCATACTAATATGTAGGCCTATATTTGCATGTTATCAAAATAACAAAAATCTTAGCAAATCAGTACGGGTAACTGATGTGGATTATTTTTCGGGAACCTTGCTCATCATTAGTTGCAAACGAATACATATAATCAAGAAGTTCCATTTACAAAAAGAAAAAAATACGATATTATCATTTGTAGTAATAAGGCAGTAACTCGATCAAAAAAGTCGAAAGAATTCCACTGTAAAAAAATATCCTGATACTTCCATTTTGTGCATATTTTTTTTGTGGAGCGGGTGCCTCGATCACACATTTTCACGACTATATTGTATTCTGCGTAAAGTTCACGCTCGTAAACCCAAGTTCACGTTCGTAAACATAGGTTCACGCTCGAAAATATAGGTTCAGGTCCGTAAACTATGGATCACGGTCGTAAACATAGGTTCACGACCGTAAACATAGGTTCATGGCCGTAAACCCATGTTCACGCCCGAAATTCATTGTTGATTCTATAATCCTAATATATCGACCGTAAACCATGGTTTACGTTTGATAAACTAGGTTTCTCGATTGAACTATGAGTTTCGGTCGTTATCCTATGTTTACGATCGTTATCTTATGTTTACGCTTGTAAACCCCGGTTCACGCTCGTAAACCATAGATTACGAACGTGAACCTATGTTTACGACCGTGAACTGGGGTTTACAATCGTGAACCTACATTAACGAGCGTGAACTATGGTTATTAGTATTCGAAAAACCTAGTTTTACGTTCGAAAAACCTAGTTTATCGATCGTTAATCCTAGTTTTTCGACCGTGAACTAGGGTTCACGTAATTATTAGACAATTGGCTTGCCATAGACGCTTAATGTTCATACTCCGACGTTGGTACGTACATGTAGTTTTGCAGAGCGGAACTGAAAGTATGAGTTTATTGTGCGGAAAAGAGCACAATATGCATTATTTTTAGGGTAGCAGACCACCATTAAGTGGTATTGACTAGGAATTATTCAATCCCCTATACCGTATTTTAACACAGTTAATAAATAGACTATTTTTGTCTCCGCTCCTTGATCTAAATAATATGACACTGACATAATAATTATGTTCATTCAACTGCTTTGTTTGTATTGTTTTAGATCTACATCAAACTTTACAACTACTGTAATTCCTTTTTAGCTCGACTATTCGAAGAATAGGGGAGCTATCCTACTCGCCCCGGCGTCGGCATTAGCTTGAGCGTCACATAAATGTTAAAGTTTGCATAGCACCCCAAATATTTTCAAAGTCCCTTGAGATATTGCTTTCATATTTTGCATACTTGTTAACCATCATGACCCCATTCTGTAAACAGGAGCAGACAACTCTGTCAAGCATTTTGACTGAATTATGGCCCCTTTTCGACTTAGAATATGCTTATTGTAATGTTAAAGTTTGCGTACCACCCCAAATATTTTCAAAGTCCACTGAGATATTGCTTTCATATTTTGCATACTTGTTTACCATCATAACCCCAGTCTGTAAACAGGAACAGACAACTCTCTCGAGCATTTTGACTGAAATATTGCCCCTTTTCGACTTAGAATATGCTTCTTGTAATGTTAAAGTTTACTCATAGCTTATATTATACTATTATACTATTTAATAACCGTCAGCAGTTGACCAATGCAAACTTTATATATACTGTGAACTCTGTTAGATTTATTTTAGAAATGTTTGTTCTTCTTTTTTCTTTATGCCGTCTATCGTTTTTCGGAATGAATTATCTGTGTCAAGCAAATATGAATTTCAATTTCGTAACAAGTAATATTACTTATAGGCCACGTACAAAATTCCAGGTGCCCGCTCGTGATGAAATAATGCACGGAGGGGCACCTGGGGTCTTCCTCCACCATTAAAGCTGGAAAGTCGCCATATGACCTATCATGTGTCGGTGCGACGTTAAATCCAAAAAAAAAAAAAAAAAAAAAAAACGTACAAAATTCATCAAACAGAATCACTCATGTTAGTTACATGAATAATCAGTCTTTAATGTTAAATGATCTCTTGAATATGAACTATATGTTATATATTATTTACTTGATAATTATATCTGGTGATGTTGAAAGTAATCTGGGTCCCATTATTAGTAAAGAACACTGCCTTTCAATATTCCATCAAAATATTCGGAGTATAATATAAATTTGACTTTATCACAGAAAACCTTTTAGAAATGGATGTATTATGTTTCACTGAAACTAAACTAGATTCAAATATACAAGATATAGATCTGCAGTTATCGGGCTTTGAATATATGTTCAGAAAGGATAATTCTTGTCATTCAGGGGGCTTTCTAGTTTATATATCCGCATTTTAAGGCCGAAAAGATTATGTAACTTAGAAAGTATACTTCCAGAATCAATTTGGGTGGAAATTAGAGATAAAAAGCAATCGTATTTATTATGTTCAATATATAGACAACCCCATTATAAGGTCGATTTTTGGGATAAACTGAACAGTTGTCTTGAAATGGCATTAGAGTTAAGGCAACAGGTAATAATTGTTGGAGATATGAATAAAGATCAATTAAATATAAATAATCATAAATTTAAAGATGTACTTTTAGTAAATAACATGACCAATATTATTAGTACACCGGCAAGAATTACGCAAAATACGCAAACATTACTAGATCCAATAGCAGTAACTAACAATATACATGTTTTTGACTCGGGTACTTTTGAAACAAAAGTGAAGTTAGTGACCATTTCGGAACATACATTTACCTCAAAGTTGATTTTGATTCTAACAAACCTTTTAAAAGGAGAGTCTGGAATTATAAAAAAGCTGACTTTGTTAAACTTAATACTTTAATTAGAAATACAGATTGGACATTTATATATGATAATAGTGTAGACGATTCTTGTTCTAATTTTACAAATAAAAATATGGATCTTGCAAAACAGTGTATTCCAACACATTATGCTTTTGAAAGGCCAAAAGATAAACCTTGGTATAACAGTAATATCCGAAGGAGTACAGAGAGATAGACAATTTCACAAAGCTCTGAACAGTGGTAAAACAACAGATTGGGTTATATACAAAAAACTTAGAAATCGAGTAAATAATATGATGAAAAATGCTAAAGAAACTTTTTGTAACAACTTAGAATTCTCTTTATATGATATGAATATTTCAAATCCGCGTCAATACTGGAAAATTGTTAGAATGTTAGTAAAGAGAACTCTTGTCAAAATGAAAGTATACCACCATTAAACAAGAGGACCATGATGGTCCTGAATCGCTCACCTCTTCCCATATGACCCAGTTTTGAGTATGACGTCTTTTTTCTATTATTTGACATAGTGACCTAGTTTTTGAGCTCATGTGACCCAGTTTTGAACTTGACCTAGATATTATCATGATAAAAATTCTGACCAATTTTCAAGAAGATCCATTGAAAAATATGGTCTCTAGAGAGGTCACAAGGTTTTTCTATTATTTGACCTATTGACCAAGTTTTCGAAGGTACGTGACCCTGTTTTGAATTTTATCTAGATATCATCAAGGTGAACATTCTCACTAATTTTCATGAAGATCTCATGAAAAATATGGCCTCTAGAGAGGTCACAAGGTTTTTCTATTTTTATACCTACTGGCCTAGTTTTTGACCGCACGTGACCCAGTTTCAAAACTAACTTAGATATTATGAAGGTGAATATTCAGATCAATTTTCATGAAGATCCATTGAAAAATATGGCCTCTAGAGAGGTCAAAAGATTTTAATAATTTTAGATCTACTGACCTAGTTTTTGACCGCAGTTGATCCAGTTTCAAACTTGACCTAGATATCATCAAGATGAACATTCAGACCAACTTTCATACAGATCCCATGAAAAGTATGGCCTCTAGAGAGGTCACAAGGCTTTTTATATTATTTGACCTACTGACCTAGTTTTTGAAGGCACGTAACCCAGTTTCAGACTTGATCTAGATATCATCAAGGTAAACATTCTGACCAATTTTTATGGAGATCCATTCACAAGTATGGCCTCTAGAGAGGTCAAAAGGTTTTTCTATTTTTAGACCTACTGACCTAGTTTTTGACCGCACATGACCCTGTTTCGAAACCGATCTAGATATCATCAAGATGAACATTCAGACCAACTTTCATACAGATCCCTTGAAAAATATGGCCTTCAGAGAGGTCACAAGGTTTTTCTATTATTTGACCTATTGACCTAGTTTTTGAAGGCACGTGACCCACTTTCGAAAATAATCTAGATATCATCAAGATGAACATTTAGACCAACTTTCATACAGATCCCATGAAAAATATGGTCTCTAGAGAGGTCACAAGGTTTTTCTATTATTTGACCTACTGACCTAGTTTTTGATCGCACATAACCCACTTTCAAACTTGACCTAGATATTATCAAGGTGAACATTCTGATCAATTTTCATGAAGATCTCATGAAATATATGGCCTCTAGAGAGGTCACAAAGTTTTTCTATTTTTAGACCTACTGACCTAGTTTCTAAAGGCACGTAACCCAGTTTCGAACTTGACCTAGATATTATCAAGATGAACATTCTGACCAACTTTCATACAGATCCCATGAAAAATGTGGCCTTTAGAGAGGTCACAAGGTTCTTCTATTATTTGACCTACTGACCTAGTTTTTGAAGGCATGTGACCCAGTTTCGAACTTGATCTAGATATCATTATGGTGAACATTCTGACCAATTTTCATGAAGATCTTTTGAAGAATGTGGCCTCTAGAGAGGTCACAAGGTTTTTCTATTTTTAGACCTACTGACCTAGTTTTTGATGGCACGTAACCCAGTTTCGAACTTGACCTAGATATTATCAAGATGAACATTCAGATCAATTTTCATGAAGATCTTGTGAAATATATGGCCTCTAGAGAGGTCACAATGTTTTTCTATTTTTAGACCTACTGACCTAGTTTTTGAAGGCACGTGATCCACTTTCAAACTTGACCTAGATATCATCAAAAGGAACATTCTGACCAACTTTCATAAAGATCCCATGAAAAATGTGACCTCTAGAGTGGTCACAAGCAAAAGTTTACGGACGGACGCACACACGGACGGACGATGGACGACGGACACCGCGCGATCACCAAAGCTCACCTTGTCACTTTGTGACAGGTGAGCTAAAAACAACAACGATACTTACTCACTGTCTGATGTAGAGAAAGCGAACACCCTGAATAATTTCTTTGTATCAATATCTCAGGTAGATGACACTAAAACGAATCTTCCAAATTTTACTTTTAAAACAAATGCGAGACTCTTTGACTTTATTATACAAGAACGGGAAGTTACAGATATCTTAGCAAACGTAGTTACAAACAAAGCATCTGGACCAGATGAAATAAGCCATAAAATGTTAAAAGAAACATCAACAACGCTTTGTGATCCACTCTGTTTACTTTTTAATCGCTCCTTGCCTGAGGGTATTTATCCTAATAATTGGAAACTAGCACATGTTATGCCCCTGTTCAAGAAGGGCAATAAACATGAACCATCAAACTATAGACCAATCTCTCTCATTAGCTGCGTTGGCAAAGTAATGGAACGTATTATATTCAAACATATTTATAACCACTAACATAACAATTCCTTATTATTTCCAAATCAGTCTGGATTTCTACCAGGTCATTCCACGGTATATCAATTTATTGACATATATAATCAAATCTGTAAAGCTTTAGACAACAGAGATTCTACTTGCATCATTTTCTGTGATATATCCAAAGCATTTGATAGGGTTTGGCATAAAGGTCTTGTTTTCAAACTTTAACAGTATGGAATTCTTGGAAATTTGATAAAATGGTTAAGTAATTATTTAAAGACGCTCGCTACAGTTTCGTAATTTTTTTCTCAATAATAGATTTTGATGAAATGTTTTGTATTAAAAGACCATGTTATGATGTATTGAAAAATGAAATAAAAATACTAGGTCACCAGCTTTGTTTCAATTTAATTTGCCCCTAGATATGGTGCTATTTTAAACATGTTTCAAAATTTCTGTAATCCTAAAATATATTTCAGTAAAGTACAATTATCAGCATAAATTTGATTATCTAAGCATTTTTGTAACGGAAAACAATATATCTATTTGAAACATGCTCAGAGAAATCAAAAGAACATGATTTTGTAAAGAAAGGAATACTTGTTCAGCAGACTCAAGGGCTATTTTTGCATATTTTTGTCAGTTTTAAGTTGGTACTTCTGCTATTTTATCGGGTTTCACATAATATAATTAATCAAACTCTGCACATACCTTTGGTTATGTCTACCTAATCTAAAACAAAAAGAAATTTGATAGCTCACCATATTAGATTTCGCTTAAATCAATTTACAACGAGATGGGGTGTGGCGGGCATTTATACAACGCAGGTTGGTACGGAATACTCTTTCAGTGTTTGAGCAAATGACTTAGATATATATATATAAAATTATCAAACGGCATATTTCTTAATAAGCAGATTTTAAGGTGTTTCTGAAGCATTTTGATGGCATAGAACGATGAAAGATTCCGCCCTTTTTTTTAACAAAACCAATAGTTTACGAATGTACGGTACGGGTACGTTGATTAGAAACAGCTGTGACTCAATGCAGAGTTTGAGCGCTGGTATAAAATGACAGACTTCAGTATATGTCGGATTGAAGCAATTTGAACTAAAAGTACTTTAAATGTATATATTTTGTAACCATGCTGATACTTACCCTAACCTTTAGTCAGTATATTATACATTTTGTACATTAAATGCATTCGAACATACAATAATTTGCGAATTTTTGCCGTACGCGACATTAGATAATCACTTTCGGGCATGCGCAGAAGACCGCACCAAATCTGCAGTGAACTACATCGACTGCAAATTGGCACGGTGTTGGGGTAAATATCGACCCGTCCGGAAAAACTGTAGCAAGTGCCTTTAAAAGACAGATCTCAAAAAGTTTTTGTGGCTTCAACTTTTTCAAATTCAAGTTATCTAGATGGGGGTGTTCCTCAAGGCTCAGTGTTAGGTCCTTTATTATTCCTCATTTACGTCAATGATATAGCAGAGTCACTTACAAGTATTACTAGACTTTTCGCAGATGATAGTTCCCTGTCTGTATCAACAAGTGACATTGCTTTAATGGAAGAAACGCTAAATAATGATCTTATGTTAATTACATCATGGTCTAAACAGTGGTTAGTAAATTTCAATTCTTCTAAAACGGAAGTTATGTTTTTCTCGTTCTGTTATAGAAATCGACCATCATTACTTTTTGACAATGTACAACTTAACTTTGCCGAATTACATAAGCATCTAGGTGTTACATTCAGTCAGGACGAGTCATGGCACCAACATATCTCAAATATTGTATCTAAAGCATCATTGGGAATATTTACTTCAAACTTCATATACATGTTCACCACAAAGAGTTCTTGCGGCCCGTCAAGTTTCAGTCAGATTGCCCAAGTAACACCAGAGTTATGGCCCTTAGAAGTTTCTAGTGTTAACTATATAGGGTACTATAAATATGGCAATTTCTGCATCATAACTTTTGATATATTTGACCTAGAACTATGAAACTTAAACAGAATTTAGATCACCATAATGTGGTTGTGTACACACAATTTCATTTGGATTTATTTGTAAATTAAGAGTTATTGCCCTTTAATTGTATAAAAATCCACATATTTGTACATAACAAACTTACCATTTTGTAGAATTTCATTAAATTTCTTTCATTCTTTTCCATGAACATTTATTGTAAACATGTGAAGTTGTGTACCCACACCTGGTCGCCCCCTTACCTTGATCACACACCTCCCCCCCCTACCCCCAACACCCCCCCCCCCCCCCACCAAAAAAAAAAAAAATCATTCCTTATTTTAGATTTTTTTCAAACAAACTTCATATACATGTTCACCACTATGAGGTTATGGGGCCCATCAAGTTTCAGACAGATTGCCCAAGTAACACCAGGGTTATGGCCCTTAGAAGTTTCTAGTGTTAACTATATAGGGTACTATAGATCTATAGATATGCCAATTTCTGCATCATAACTTTTGATATATTTGACCTAGAACTATGAAACTTTAACAGAATTTAGAGCACTATAATGTGGTTGTGCACAGACAATTTTGTACGGATTTCTTTTTGTAACTTCAGAGTTATTGCCCTTTAATTGTCTAAAAATCCACATATTTGTACATAACAAACTTACCATTTGGCAGAATCTCATTAAATTTCTTTCGTTCTTTTCTGTGAACATTTATTATAAACATGTGAAGTTGCGCACCCACACCTGGTCACCCACTTGCCTTGGTCACATCCCTCCCCCCCCCCCTCCCAACCCCCCTCCCCCCCCCCCCTCCCAATTTTTTTTTTCATTTATTTTAGATTTTTTTCAAACCTTCCAAGTTGTACTATTCCCCCACCTCACTTCTCCACCCAGTCATGCCCACCACTGATCATGCATCCTCTGCCCCCCCCCCCCCGCCAACTCCAACTTCACCCTTTTACCATTTTTTTTTCGTTTTTAATTTTCAATCAATATTTATAATCAGCATGTGAAATTTTGTTTCCTCTCCCTTTCCCCTGCACCCCCACCCCCTAAAAAAATAAATATATACATATATCTATATATAGATATATATATTTCCATCCTTTTTTTTTAAATGTTCAAACCTTCAACATATTAAGTTGTGACTGCACAAACCTTGCCCTCAGCCATGTTCAAGTTATCTTATCTGTGTTCTCTTAAGGACATCTGATCTTTTAATGTACATGTAAAACAGCAACACCTGGTGCCAAACCACTCAAAGACAATATTTCATTCCAGTTAAACTTCAAGCTCACATTTCAATTAACTGCATTTAATTTTAAAAGCTAAGCTTATTACAGTAAGCATATCCCATTCAAAATAAATTCTTTAGTCCGGATCAAAGTATCATACATTTATTGTGTACTCTTTAATTAAACATTTGTTTTCTGTTAAATTTATTTTGACTAATGAAATTATTTGCTTCTTATTAACATCCTTAACTTTTTGCCGGATATATCTTTTTGCCATTCCTCACCACAATCCCTTTCGGCGGGGGATACCAATTCATCGAATTTGCTTGTTTTACTTGCAAACGATATACACTTCAGAGGCGAACATTATTCATTAATACTAGAGCCTTTCATCCTCTTAGCGCAAAGAAACTTTCATTTTAGCATTGACACTTTAACAGAATCCCAGAATGAAATACTGTTCACAGAAGTACAAACTTATATTAAGGAGAGCAAACGATTCAAATAAAAACGCTAACTCGAGTTCACCAAAACATGTAACTGCTGCAAACTTAGTTAGCGAAAACTGGGGGCGGAGGTGTCAGTACTAGCGGCAACTAAACAATGGTTATCTTCCTGTATGTTTATTTCTTTATTATTTTTACACTTTTATAACATTTTGTTTGATATCTATAGCAAAATATTTATTGAACTCCTTTTCAATACTTCTTTCGATGCATATTTTTCAAAATTCTTCATTTAAATCTTGAAAATGTACAACCAATCACACAACCTTAATACATTACATTTGAGCTACTAACTGTTCTGGGGAGGGCCCTAGATAATGTTGGAATAACTTTTGGCCCAACCCATTTGTATGTATTTAATTTAATGCTTGTATTAAATGTGATGTATACATGTGTGAATATATATATACAATAAAATATGATTAAACTAAAAAAAATATATTCCTATAGTCGAGAGCGCTGTCAACTGACAGTTCTTGTTTAAAATCATATGGTCATTTTTTAGTTATCAAATAGTGCCGGAAAGACCCGAGATACATGTACATCTCCGATCATTATCTAATCAAAGGGCGAATGCTTTGATAGAACCACCAGGCATCATAAGGCAGTTTTTTGTTGTTGTTTTTTTACTTTTATGAAATGATTCTACAGGTTCAAAAGGGATTTCGAACAATCAACAGCGATGGAAAAAATTCTTTATGTCAATGACTTTTAACATTGATATCAATGTGTATTAACTGACACGGTGATTACTGCCAGACTCGCTGTCAAAACTGTGTTTAGTACACTAAATGTGATTTGAACTTCTTATTTGGTATAACACAAATTGGTGTAAATGATTCGGATACACTATTTCGGATAAGATTGGAAAACAAACAATACACTAGAGTTGCTTCTTGCATCCCTTACGGTATGTTGGAATACCTGTATCGCGTAAATAAGTCATTTACACTGTTACAATAAAGTTACACCAGGATGTTACTATATGGGCGGCGGTAACCGCCAAAATTAGTAAATATACAATCCATTCTTAAACAAGTCAGACAGTGCAGTGCATTTCAGCGCCGACTAGTCTAAAATTCCATCCCGTCCAATATATTTGCATTCAACGCATTGTATTTTGAAACCATTTTATGCAAAACTTCATTCCATCCATCTAAACATGGAACGATGCATTGAAAAACTTGTTGTGATGCACCGTAATATGAAATCATCCAACGAAACATGATACCATGCAGCTCAATGTGAATATTACAACTTGACGCCGTCTAATGCATATTGAAACCGCTTTGTGTAATTAAGAACGGTGTATAAAAACTTGATGCCATGCAGTCTGATGTGAAGACGTTTACCGCAACATGAGTTCGTGCAGTGTAAAATGAAACGATTCATTAAAGCTTGGCACCGTCTAATGCATACTGAAACCGTGTTGTGTGATTTGGAGCGGCGTATCAAAATTTGATGCCATGCAGCCAAATGTGAAACACGAGTACGTGCATTGTAAAAGGTTAATAAGACTATCAGTTCATAAGTTTGACCTGCTATAAATATAGATTCTGGATCAGTTTTACATATAAATATCTTACATTTGTCCTAAAACCGACATTGTGGCAAACTTATGAACTGATAGTCTTATTAACCTTTTACAATGCACGTACTCGTGTTTCGTTAAACGGCTTCACATTGGACTGCATGGCATTAATTTTTTATACACCGCTCTTAATTACACAGAGCGGTTTCTATATGCATTAGACGGCGTCAAGTTGTAATAAATCATTTCATTTTACACTGCAGGTACTCATGTTGTGTTAAACGGCTTCACATTGAGCTGCATGGTATCATGTTTTGTTGGATTTCATATTACGGTGCATCGCAACAAGTTTTTCAATGCATCGTTCCATGTTTAAATGGATGGAATGAAGTTTTGTATTAAGTGTTTTCAAAATACAATGCGTTGAATGCAAATATATTGGACGGGATGGAATTTTAGACTAGACGGAGTTGAAATGCTATGCACTAACTGACTTGTTTATGAATGGATTGTATATTTACTAATTTTGGCGTTAACCACCGCCCATATAACTATTCCTTCGCAAAACTCAATCAGATACACAAAGTCTTATAACACAGTCACACATACGGCGCGGATAGCTACGTCTAGCTACGACAGAAACGTAGTAACCCGTATCGATCCGTACCTGAGCTGTACGGATTGTTACGGATTACTTCTTTAAGGTACGGCTCAGGTACGGATCGATACGGATTACTACGTTTCTATCCATGGCTAGACGTAGCTATCCGTATGTGTGACTGGGGTATAAGGGATTTTTTTATTCAAAGTAATAAAGATGGTGTAACTGCACACTATTTTTCGCGTAAAATTTCTCTACGAAGTTAGTGTTGTCTAGGTGTAAATATGATAAAATGAAGTTGGATATTGGCGTTAGTTTGTCAATTTCACTATTGGAGACAGTTGACACACGATACGCCACAGGACAATGCGACTTGAAACACGTTATGCCAGAGGACAATGCAGCATGACACACGATATGTCACATGACAATGCGATGTGACACACGATATGCCTCACGAAATGCCACACTACAATGCGACGTGACACACGATATGCAGCATGACAATGCGACTTAACACACGAAATGCCACAGAACAATGCGACATGATACACGATATGCCACACGACAATGCGACTTGACTAACAATATGCCACAGGAGAAAGCGACATGACACACGATATGCCACACGACAATGCGTCGTGACATATGATATGCCACACGACAATGTGACGTGACTGACACACAATATGCCACAAAACAGTGCAATGTGACACACGATACCCCACACAACAATGCGATTTGACACACGATATGCCACAGGACAATATGACGTGACAGACGATGTGCCAAAGGACAATGCGACGTGACGGACGATATGTCACACGACAATGCGACGTGACACACAATATGCCACAAGACAAAGCGACGTGACACACGATATGCCACAAAACAATACGACGTGATAGACGATGTGCCAAAGGACAATGGACAAGGCGACTTAATACGATATGTCACACGACAATGCGACTTGAAATACAATATGACACTCGGCACTTGATATTCACATCAAAACGCGACATTTTGTGTACAAGTGTAGTATGTCACGTCGCAATACCGACTATTGTAACAAGTGTCGTGTTGTATTGTCGTGTCGAGTGTCGTATGTTACAAGCGCTCTGGTAGCGACACAAGACATCCGATATGGTTCTAACCTGATTCCGTACAAATGAGGTTGTGAAAAAATCATCTTTTATCAATGAATCTTTTTTTCTCAGATGTATTACAGTGTTAAAATAAGCTGGGGAATACTAATGTTGTCTCTACACTTTTGCTGGCTCGCAGTATCAAGATAGGATTTAACTATTAAAACTAATTTTGTTTAAAATGTAAAAATCCGAACATCTCCAATTCCTGGCTCCATGCTTCCTTCAATTACAAAGAGCAAACCAGCAGCCTAAAACGAAATGGCGTTCGTTTATGAAAAGTGACAGATCGGGAGCTGACGTACAGGTAACAACACACTAAATAGCTGTTCTTCTTCGTTCTATAAAAAATACATATTTACAATGACGCAGAACACATCAGGAAAAATTTTAAATGTCTGTAACTTACATTTGTTTGAAGAATATTGTCCGTGCTGAATAAAAATCTAAAGAAAATTGCAGGTCATGTTTGATGCAAGAAAATTATTTTCAGTCAAACGCACAAACAGCAAAAACAGCTAAAGAAGGGACAACAAACGTTAGTGTTGGTGTATGATCTAAGTTTCCACGACAAATTCTGTTATGTTATTATTTCATTATGAAAATGCTACCTACAAGGCAAGCATATATCTGTCATGTGCTTTCACAAAAAAATGCAAAGAAAGTAAGGTAAATAGCTCTACAGAGCAAAACCCTAGGAACTATTTGAATCCGCCATTATGCGACTTCCATATCTTTTCTCGCCTTTTTCCTATTTAGTGTTCGTTTTTCGTTTTTCTTATTATAGATTTCAAATTGCTGTTGTTTTGTTCTATATAAAATTTACATATTTTAATGACCATAGCTCACATCAGAACCCATATTAAATACCTGTAACTTACACTTTCTTGAAAAAATATTGTCAGTGCTGAATAAAAATGAAAAGAAAAGTGGGGGTCTTGTTTGATTGAAGAAAAACATTTTCACACAAACTGCAAAATCAGCTAAAATGCTACTCCTACATGTCAAGCATAGATATGTCGAGTGATATTAGCAAAACATGCAAAGAAAATAAGGAAATTAGCTCTACAGAGCAAAAACCTAAGGACAATTTGAATCCGCCATCATGCAACTACCATAGTTTTTCGCCCCATTTTCCCATCTACATTTTCCTATCTAGTGTCTGTACTGGTACTGATGATAAACCCGGGCAGATGATAAAGTCGACCACCTTGGAAATATTCGATTGCAATCGGTTATTTATAAGATTGAACACACCATCTAATAGTTTCCACTTCCAACACCACCTGGTGTAAACAAAAACAAAATTGGTAAATATTCTGTATAAATAAATGACTTACATAAATTTGTATAAAAATATTTATCCAAAATTACTGGGGAAGAGGGTGTTTTTTGCGAATGCTCACTGTCGAAACATGAAGGCCTGACATTTGTTTACTTTTCATTACTAGATCAGGAATGACTGTTGCAGCTTTTTGGGGAAAGTTTCAATATGATAATACCAAGAAAATTTTGTAAATGACAAAGTGTTCGAATTTATCATCAGTCAACGTTCTTACAGTCCCCTTTTTACATACCCCTTTCAGGCCCTCACTTCGTGTGAGTTTGCTCACAGACACTTGGGGGTCAGAACCTGCCCCCCTCCCAATCCGCCCCTGCCAACATTCAACCAATATATTTTCGCTTTTTAAATCAAACTGAGCACATGTCTCGATCATACAACAACTTCTGTTACCATTTCAATATGTTTAAAAAATCTCCCATATGCTATCACAAACTCCAACGCAGTGATCTCCCTTGCCGCTTCGCTCATTGATCACTGCCACCACAACATTCACGTGACCATGGTTCATCACGTGATGATCGGTAAAAAAAATTTTGACAGTAACATATCTTGGCCAGCAGGAAAATATTCAAAAGCCTCCATCTGTTTCAGCTTGGGTCAAATGGCAGCATTATAACAGTGAACGGCGTCAAAGGTTAACGTCGACATACTCGTTTGTTTACTTTCAGTTTCGTTTCAGGATACTTACTAGTCGTGTAAATAAATACCTATTTTCATTTAGAATCATTATTTTTTTTTCATTATGGAACATTCGCCTGTGCTAAAAGAAGTGTAAACATCGAAAACATTGGGGGAAAAATAATTAAATAATTACATAACTAAAAGGAGTCCACTTAGCTGAATTTTAGCTAAAAACATTGTGCTGGCAGTGATCAATGAGCGAAGCGGCAAGGGAGATCACTGCGTTGGAGTTTGATGCTATCAATACTCAGAAAAACTAAAGACAACTTACTCCGAGCGTTTTCAACACAAACTAGCTTGTCCAAGGAATAGGAGAATAGATCCCAGCTTGATGTCAAATTAACTACACAGAGCCGGGACACAGACAATATCGTTAGTGGTTAAAATAAAAATACTCGCCCATAACGTCAACTGCCGCGGTAGCCGAGAGAGTACAGACGCTGGTTCTGTTAGCTTACATTTTGGGCAGGGCCACGGGTTCGCTCCGAGCTATGGGCGATCTTTTTTTCCTTTTTTAGGTATTTTTTTTTATATCTTGAGAATATATTGTTTAAAAAGAAAATGAAAATATTATATTAGAAAAAGAAAAAAAGAATGCCCGAAGCGCGGAGCGAACCCGTGTCCCTGCCCAAAATTATTCTTTCAAATCCAGCGTCTGTACTATCTCGACCATCGCGGCTGTTGACTTTCTAAGCAAGTATTTTTATTTTAACCGCTAACGATATCGTCTGTGTCCCGGCTCTAGGGCTGTCATTGATTGGGTCTTAGGCGTATCGACGATACCGATATATCAGAAGACAAATATCGACGATACATCGATATATTGATTATTAAGTTAGATTAATGACCTATTTGTTCATATGCATACTATATACCTTCCTGTAAATGCTATTTTAAGTTTTATTGCCTACTTTCCATATTTCTGTTTGATTGTGCTCATTGTATTTGTATTTATGAAATAAAAGAAATACATAAAAATTAATAACATCTTTCATTTTTATTTTGCCTTCACTCCTTTTTTGCATTTATCCAAATTTACAACTTTGTGAACTTTAGTTGTTTTTTAGGGTCTGAGTGTTTATTTGGGTAGTTTTTTTCTCTCTGTAAAATATCGATTTTTGAAAATGGGAATCGATAATCGATCGACAAAAAAATATCGTTGATACATCGATATCGCTTCTATCGATGACAGCCCTACCCGGCTCTGCATAGTAAATTTGACTGCGCAACATCAAGCTGGGATCTATTCTCCTATTCCTTGGACAAGGAAATCGTGTTTACATTGCGAAGTAAGTTGTCTTTAGTTTTTTTGAGCATTGATAGAGTATGGGAATTTTTCAAACATGTTGAAATGGTAACAGAAGTCGTTGGATGATCAAGACATGTGCTCAGTTTGTTTTAAAAAACAAAAATGTATTGACTGAAGGTTGTCAGGGGCAGCATGGGAGGAGGGGTGCTGACCCCCAAGTGTCTGTGAGTTTGCTTACTAAATATAAATTTGATTTATGTAAAGTTTTCAGCAAAGCCAGGTTAGGATTTATTTTGATACCGACCATTGATTTCAATTTGCAGAAATAAAAAAGTTACAGGTAAAACCTCATTTTCTGTTCGGGTTTATCATCAGTACCAGTAAGCCTACAAAAAACATATTAATGTCTCACAAGACCGCCGCCATTTTCATTGAACAAAAAGAGCTCAATGAAACGCAAAGGACCAATCTGTCGCAAATAGAATATTGCATCACCTCTCCCAAATTGCAGAAATGAGCTTAACAGTAAGGGAAACTCACAGACACTTGGGGGTCAGCACCCCTCCTCCGATGCTGCCCCTGACAACCTTCAGTCAATACATTTTTGTTTTTTAAAACAAACTGAGCATATGTCTTGATCATCCAACGACTTCTGTTACCATTTCAACATGTTTGAAAAATTCCCATACTCTATCAATGCTCAAAAAACTAAAGACAACTTACTTCGCAATGTAAACACGATTTTCTTGTCCAAGGAATAGGAGAATAGATCCCAGCTTGATGTTGTGCAGTCAAATTTACTATGCAGAGCCGGGACACAGGCGATATCGTTAGCGGTTAAAATAAAAATACTTGCTTAGAAAGTCAACAGCCGCGATGGTCGAGATAGTACAGACGCTGGGTTTGAAAGAATATTTTTGGGCAGGGCCACGGGTTCGCTCCGCGCTTCGGGCATTCTTTTTCTTTTCTTATATTAGTATAATATTTTCATTTTCTTTTTAAACAATATATTCTCAAGATATAAGAAAAAACCTAAAAAAGGAAAAAAAGATCGCCCATAGCTCGTAGCGAACCCGTGGCCCTGCCCAAAAGTAAGCTAACAGAACCAGCGTCTGTACTCTCTCGGCTACCGCGGCAATTGACGTTATGGGCGAGTATTTTTATTTTAACCACTAACGATATTGTCTGTGTCCCGGCTCTGTGTAGTTAATTTGACATCAAGCTGGAATCTATTCTCCTATTCCTTGGACAAGCTAGTTTGTGTTGAAAACGCTCGGAGTAAGTTGTCTTTAGTTTTTCTGAGCATTGATAGCATATGGGAGATTTTTAAACATACTGAAATGGTAACAGAAGTTGTTGTATGATCGAGACATGTGCTCAGTTTGATTTAAAAAGCGAAAATATATTGGTTGAATGTTGGCAGGGGCGGATTGGGAGGGGGGACAGGTTCTGACCCCCAAGTGTCTGTGGGGAAACTTTGGGTAACTGAGCCTGTTTAGTACTTAGTAGCTTGGGCATTTGAAACAAATACCATTAGGACCTCTGAGTGAGCACTGGAAATATTTCAGGGACTGGATACATGTTTATATTCCTTTTACGCAGAATGAGAAACACTTAACATTTGGTGGAATCACTGACATTTCCACCTTTTGGCCTTGACTTTGACTTGATTTCAACATTGTGAAACAAGTAATTTTACTTTGGTAAATCACTTTCGGCACCTTATTCCTGATGATATCCATTGCCATGAGTGTATTAGAGAATGGAGGCCTGTTCTCTTTTTAATGCTGAACACAAAGCAACGGAAATTTCTAGTTCCATTTTTACGTCCCTGGTATGGCGTAGCAAGGGATTGAACCCATGGCCTTGCGCAATCGGAGCGGACGCTCTATCACTAAGCTATCGAGACGGAACTATAAATGTCCATAGACTTTTTTCAATTGTATGTCAAGCTGCTTCCCTGTCCTGTCATAACAAAAGCTTAGCGAGCCACTTTCTATTATTTTTTTTAAAGCTACCCGTGTTCTGTTTTACTCAGTACTAAACTTGATAGTATGAAAAGAAACTGAAGTTCAAAACGTGAAAATTTCGTTACATAAAAATGAACTGGTGTTCCGGAAAATGGAATATATTGGAAGATAAACGTCAATAATATGCAAAAGATAGACACTGGACACCGATGTGATCACACGCTTTGACATCAAATACTGTTTATGTTTGTTCGTCTGAAAGACATTGATACATGAATGTGCAACGTTGAATTTTGATCGGATACATATTTGATATTGAAAGTTGAAACAACGTTAAGTTTCAACCATTATTCAACGTTTCATTCAGCATTGATTTATCATTGAATACTGGTTGAAGTCAACCAAGTATTATTTTATTTTGGTTGAAATTGCTGATTGTTAGAACTTTTATTATCAATGGTTGATATCAAGAGAATTGATAGTTTGCCAAGGACTTGAGTGACTACTAAATTTGGATTGGTTAGACGTTAATTACTTTGATAAATGGTTGAGGACTCATTCATTGAAAAAACTGCATCAAGTCCAAATTTATGCTCAGTCATACTCCATTTCAGATCATGATCGTGTGCAGTATTTTTCTGTAAGTATAAATTTATCTGGATGTTTACTGATACATCATTACAAGAAAACATTTTAGATTACTTTGTATGTTTTTCTACTTGGGTTTACTAAAAACTCTTGGACAGAAATTACAAAACTGTATAATAAGAATTTAATTAAAGTCGGTCCTAATGTAAACACAGAAAAGATGTTGAAGCGCGAGAGTGCGTTGGCGAAGCGCGACAGTACGGCAAAGGGTGACAGTACGATGGTAATACTACGATGGTGAAGAGGGAAAGTGCGCTTGTGAAGTGCGACAGTGCGACAATGCGATGGCGAAACGCGACGGTACGGCAAAGGGCGACAGTACGATGGTGACACTACGATGGTGAAGAGGGAAAGTGCGATTGTGAAGTGCGACAGTGCGACAATGAGATGGCGAAGCGCGACAGTACGACAAAGGGCGACAGTACGATGGTGACACTACGATGGTGAAGAGGGACAGAGCGATTGTGAAGTGCGACAGTGCGACAATGCGATGGTGAAGCTCGACAGTACGGCAAAGGGCGACAGCACGATGGTGACACTACGACAGTGAAGAGGGACAGTGCGACTGTGAAGTGCAACAATGCGATGGCGAAACGCGACAGTACGACAAAGGGTGACAGTACGATGGTAATACTACGATGGTGAAGAGGGAAAGTGCGATTGTGAAGTGCGACAGTGCGACAATGAGATGGCGAAACGCGACGGTATGGTAAAGGGCGACAGTACGATGGTGACACTACGATGGTGAAGAGGGAAAGTGCGAGTGTGAAGTTCGACAATGAGATGGCAAAGCGCGACAGTACGACAAAGGGCGACAATACGATGGTGACACTACGATGGTGAAGAGGGACAGGGCGATTGTGAAGTGCGACAGTGCGACAATGCGATGGTGAAGCTCGACAGTACGGCAAAGGGCGACAGCACGATGGTGACACTACGATAGTGAAGAGGGACAGTGCGACTGTGAAGTGCGACAATGCGATGGCGAAACGCGACAGTACGGCAAAGGGCAACAGTACGATAGTGACACTACGATGGTCTTCTATCTTTTGAGATATGACTTTGAAAAATATGTTATAGTCAAACTGTATACTGAAATAGCAGTGTCTCCCAAATGTAAGTTAAACTGGGGTGGCGTTTACTTAAACACAGAAGATCTGATGCCAGGTTATTAATGTTCTACAAAATTGTAATTGGACTGGTTGCAGTGCCCATGCCCCCTTATGTTTTACCCCCTACCCGTTTTACAAGACATATGCACCCCATGTCTTACAAGCTGATCATAACACCCTGCAATTATTGGAGAGGTCTATCAATAAGCCTACTGGCTTCCAGTCCAATCCAGAATTTATGTATGTAAATTATCATTTGAAATGTACATATTGGGAAATAAAATATGTTTAAACCTAGACCTCTCCATAGTATTGGCTTTCAAACTAGGAGAATTCAGACTAATCTACTAATTTTACGGCGTAAGATTTCACTTTCTAGCGCTAATTACGGTGAGCCAGTCTAAAATGGTACAATGCGCTTGCGCACAAGTAAGTTTTAAAATCCTCTAAGACGAAAATAACTGTTCGTTTAAAATAAAGAAATATGGTGTAATACTATTGTTATAAATGTTGGAAACGGTTCAGTTATTAACAAAACAATTATAGAGATATATATTAACTTTTCTTTGTTCGCAGTATTCAAAGATATGCATATGAATTGAATCACGTTAAAATGTATTTCGTTCAATTAAATGAACTTATTGTTTAACTGGCCGGTTCGTTTGCCCCGTTCGGAAGATATGCCGGAATAAGAAGAGTTCTTCTGAGCTTCTGTGTCTTCCGCCCGATAGTCGGAGATGTTAATCACGTGATCAAAACAAGGTGACAATTCGACATATATACAGTAATCGAACGATAATTTGATATTTGTAAACAAACGCAGTCGACCGTATTATTTACCAATTTAGGTAAATCACGCATAGACGATATGGATTAGTATCTCAAACTGAGACTCGCTGAACGAAGTACTGTATTAGCGCAATGCGTTAGGCCGCTAGGTATGATACCCGAGGTCCGGAGTTCGATACTGGATTGAAGTAAACATTCTTTTACTTTTTTTCACCATAGATACAATGCCGGTTTTTCCACTTGCTTTGAAAATAATACGGTAATACAGCATACACGGGATTCCAACAGCCAAACGCTTAGCGGACATGCTAAAAAAATTATCTTGCCGTAGAGCATCATTTAAGGCGAATACTTAAGGAACTAAGGTTCTCTTGGAAACGATCAGGAAGCAATTGATGGAACGGTCAGATATTGTTTTTCTTCGGGCGCAGTATTTACGGAAAATGAAGGCATTCAGCTAGGGACCTTGGACGCCCTATCAAATATACGGGCGAAACGTTTGTGCAGGCAGCACATACGGCTTCGAAATGCTTGCAGTCGGAAGATGTTGTTCTCGCTGTTCCATTTAATAAGGACGATCTACTCATCATTATACATGCCGGATCTGAAGCTGGCTTCGTTAAAGGTGCCGGATTAGTTTATTTTTTAAATCGAAATCACACAGCGGAGATTACCATGATGAAATGAACTCAGAAAATTGTCAGAAATGGGTTATGAAACAACTCATACCAAACTGAACAAATAAAATGTTTGGAAATTCTTTTTCAAATAGCACAATAACAATAAAAATCTCTGAAAAAAATACATTTAAAAAAGAATGATATAATTTTTTTAATTCCGGTAGACGTCTGTTCGATTGGGATTTTCTTCTAAGCTTTTCTAAAGCTTCTCGGAAACTATTTTCTTGGGCCCAAACAAACGGGGCAGTTGACAAACAAGCCTGTCAGGTGAGATTCTCGCATAAATGGTATGATGCTAATTTGGCAGCTTTCACCAGGGCCAAGTTCAGTGTACAATTATTGCAGTGGTAGCTTTTGAACATTGTTGAATGAAATTCAGTATTAACTAGGAAATTTTATGCTTAGGCCCCTAATAGGTCAAGTGACCTGCAGCAGGGAAACTCGTCTATAGCACAACCTATCATATAACCAGAGACAATAATTAGATAACATTTGTTGAGCGCGCTCGTGAAAATGTGAAATTTTTCTCACTTCTCAGTGAGATATATTCCATATTCACGAAAAACAAACAAATTTTCTTTTTATTTTATGCTTAATTACGTTAAAGTGTGCATTTTGCCATAAATTTTAATCTCAGTGCGGGAAACAGACGCGCGTAAACAGACATGACGTCAGACGTGTTGTGACGTTAGAAAGACGCCCGCAACATAAAGTTCCATTTTATTTCATCTTTTGCTACATAACGCTATGAAATTCTCATTAAGTAAAGTAATTTGAATCGAAAAACATACTATAAAGAACAAAGTGCGACTACAATTTTCATCCTGAATTAAGCAAATAATTTAAAATTCATACACAATGTACAAGTAGACCGACACAAAACAGTGAGTGATAAAAGTGAGTGATATAGATTATATCTCACTGATTATTCCTTCTCTTGAGAAGGAATATTATAATTCAATAAGTCACACTTGACTGAGCTACTGATACCGAAAGCTGTTGTCATTACAAGCTTGCCAATAAAACTCCGTGACCTTAGAAATAACCTCTGACGTTAGACTATTCTTTCCTAATTGAGGCGACTGTCTGACTGAACGCGTTCCGTGGATTACATATTACTAAACCCCGAGGATGTTATTTCCTCCGTTCTTGAGGAACATAACATACATTCAGTCGACCAGATAGACATATATCAGCACATTTAAATGTAAACAACTAAAAATTATCGTTACCTTGAAATGCATAGTTAATATATGAAAACAAACCCCATTGCGACCCTCTAATTATGCGCAACAAATTCACGCATCGAATCGTAATTGATTAACCGGGTCAATGTCTTATTGCCGTATTTACTCTACTGAAAGTGGTAACAGATTAATTTGTTGTTGGATTTAACAATAACTAGCGTAAATACTTGAAATTTTTTGGCAGTATTTCATCAGTTAGCATTAAATAAATAAACAATATGTATATTTTCAAAATTTTATTTTACGTAATTAATGTGAAGCAATGTGGTGCTAGCCTTTAGCCCGACGGAAGTCATGCTCATACATGTAATAGTTATTGTTCGAGGAATAGGTCTGCATTGTGTTTATAGATCTGCGAGGTTTTCAAATCACCTCCTAGGTCTATAAACACTATGCAGACCTATTCCGAGAATGATAACTGACTAACCTACATGCTTCTTTGTTTTACATAGTCCAGATTAGATTAAGAACGTTTTTAACGTATATGTTTGATTAAAAACAAATAGTTAGAAGAAGGAACAAGACAATATGTGCTACAATTTATGGGATACTATTAATATAACAACAGGCCCAAATTGCTACGCACCTGTTAATATATTTGTCAGCAACTAGGACATGACATTTTGTTTTGCATGAAAAATCCGTGCACATTTTAAAAATATTCGGAAGATTATAGTCTTTTTCTGAGATCATCAATGCGTGTCTAATCAATTAGTCAGAATTTGATTTGAATGGTATTTTATAAGTTTTTTTTTGTTCCCAAGATGGACATATAAAAATCGCACTATCCGTCCGTCCGTGCGTGTGTGCGTCCGGTAAATTCTTGTCCAGTATGTAAGTCTTCCATTCATAAAGGGATTTTGAAATAACTTGGCATAAATGTTCCTCATATTAAGACGACGTGTCATGAGCAAGACCCATACCCCTAGCTCCAAGGTTAAGGTCAAAATTATCGGTCAAGCGTTAACATGGTTTGTTTCTTGTCCGGTCCATATATGATTCTGCCATTGATGAAGGAATTTTGAAATTACATGGCATACATCTTCCATATAATGAGATGAGGTGTCATGTGCGGGACCCAGACTTCTAGCTCCAAGGTCAAGGTCACACTTAGAAGTCAAAGGTGTTCCTTGTCTGGTTCATAACTCTGCCATTTATCAAGTGATTTGAAAATAATTTGACACAAATGTTAACCATACTGAGGAGATGTATCACGTTTATGAATGAGGTCTCTTAGGGCAGGACCAATGCCACAAAGTGATATGTGATTTTTTTGCGCATACAACTGTGGCATTCTTGGGCCTACTTCGGGGGCATTTGTTACCAATAGTTCTTATTTTTCATAATTATTATAAGAAACTTTAAGTTTATTTAGTTCTTTAATATGATAATTATGTTTTACCTCTATGTATTGATGATGACCGGATTATCGGTATACAGCTACAAATTTCTCCAGCGCAATACATATTTATATTTCAAGTATATTTCCCTTGTATAAACTATTCAACTAGTGTTTTTACAGAATATGTTGACAAATTGTATGATTTATATGATATGTATTCTAGAAGCGGGATAACTGTTTTCATGGGCGATTTTAATGCTAGGTTTCAGCATAATGCGTTAAATGGACGTGATTTATATTTCATTATCTTTCTGTCAGATTGTAACTTAAAGGCAGTCAACACGTCATCGTCATGTATTGGTGCTGATCACACATTTGTATCTTACGACAATAAGTATAGGCCTTTAATTGATTATATTTGTGCACCGGTAGAAATACTAGATTTGATGAGATATTGTGAAATTGTAGATGATGACAGTTTGAATGTCTCAAGACATAGACCTATTATAGTGTCATTCCATAAATATGTAGACTTTTCTGTTGAACCTACATGTGATATGTACAATGTAAATTGGAAAAAGGTAACTTATGACAATATTATGCATTACCAGTCTTTATTGCTATCTGATAGCGAGTTTGTAAATATTGAAGTGTGCTGCCCAGAGAGAGACGATTTGGACACTATATACTCTAAATTCACAGAGAAAGTGTTGAGTAGTGCTAGACAATATCTGCCGCGTAAACGCTTCAAGCCATTTCTGAAACCCTTTTGGAACCACAAACTTGCAAAATATCACAGACAGATGAAATCATTTCCGTGAGTCATGTTGTCGTGATGGCCGGCCGCGTAATGAAGCCAGCATTAGTTATGCGAAGTACAAAAACTCTAAGCGTGTATTTAGGCGCATGCATCGAATTTCTATTGAAAATTATGTGACATCTATTGACCAAGAGCTTGATAAAACAGCTGAAATAGACTCTGATCAGTTTTGGAAACTAGTACGACATAGGAAAAAGAAGTCTCAGTCAAAAATGTCCTCTGATATTAAATTTCATGATACTGTTGTCAGAGACCGAGAACAGTTAACAGAGCGATGGAGTCTATATTTTAAGTCGTTATATACACCGGCAGAATCTCAAAATTTTGATGAACAGTGGAAGTATACAGTTACTACGGTTGTTGAAAATACTTTAATAACATTAAACCAGATGATCATGTGAGGGTTTTGCCAGATGATGTATCTAAAGCAATCGAAACGTTACCAAAAGGAAAAGCCTGTGGTGAAGATAACATTTCATATGAGCATCTGATTTTCGGTAAAGCTGTGATCTCTAGTGTCTTAGCAAATATGTATACACACATGTTACGACACGGATATATACCAGACTCCTTAAAACGTGGCATTATTATTACTCTGCATAAAGACGGTAATAAACGTAAGGACGATCCGAACAAATAGAGAGTTTGAGATTTCAACCTTCGCCTTCCCTTTCAACGTCTTTTGCGAAGTTGATGTATGAAGTTGAAGTTCGATTAAAATTCCTTGAGATTTCAAACTTTAGAATGAACCTTACTTCTTTTAATCCGCCCATTCAACTTATCTGTAATTATGATCGTTTTTCTCGTGCATTTTGATATCAGTTGTCCGAAAGTGCAGGACTTTTACAAGAGGTTTTAGAAATGAAAATTAAATAAAAACATTTCAATTAACATAATCATCGCATGGATATTAGTGCGATTACAAAAGAAAAAAAAAGAAAAAAAACAACAATATTTTATATAATAAAATGATGTCAGTATACAATGCACGATTGTAAATCATACATTAGAGGAAATAAAAATGATAATCATATCAACACATTCTATTGTTGATGGTCTTCTTGAAAGATATAACAGTTAATATTTTTTTTAAACAAAAACATGAGACATCAACTACAACAAATGCATTTCTCGATATACTTTGAAGTTAAGTTAAATACATATATATGAGATAAAGCAAACACAAAAGGCTGTTGACTAGTATTTCATAGGTTTTCTTAAAGTTTTTCTTTTACTTTGAATTGGTACTTTGTACATCGAATTCCTTAAAAGACGCGTTTTACTTGTAGACTGTTCCTGTTGAAAATCTAACCTTTTAAAAGATATGTTGATAACATGAGCCAATATACACAATTTATGAATACATTTAACAAGCGATTTGAAAATAATGTAAGATACTCTCGTGATATCATACGTTTTGGCATCATGACACTCACTTTGACTCTGTATAATGTCAAATTCTCAGACAGTACAATATAATCGTGCCAAGTCACCATGTGTCTAGCGAAACAGTCAAGAACTGTTAGGTGGAGACGAAAATTGTCGCACAAAATAACATGTGGGCATATACACGTGTTTGTTTGAATATACTTTTTCATAGCATGTGCAGATCAAGGAATTTTTGTTAGAGGGACACCAACTTTAAAGAGGGGGGTCACCCATTCAGGGGTGTGGGGTGGGGTGGGGGGGGGGGTAGTAACACCGAGTTTCAAGACCGATTTTCTTTGTAAAATGTAAGAATCAAAGCGGGGGTTGACCCACAATGCCCCTCTGCCATGCTCTGAGTCCGTGCATGTAAAGAATGGAGCTATCCCATACGGCTAACAGGAAACCTCTCGCATCATGATATCATAGATTTAAAATTGTCTGATACTTCAAAAAAAAATCCGTCTTACTAGTAACATTTTATGTTTATAATTAAAACGCAATTGTCTTATTAAGTTTCCGGCAGAAACGGATTGATTCTATTTGGAAGTTAAGGTAGTTCTGCACGTTTGATAAACCGAAAGTGATGGCGTAACGTCATTTATCCGGAAAACGTAGAATAAAGCCTGGATTCGGTGTACGGAAATAAAAATCAGTTTATGAATTAAAGGCAACCTGTGAATAAATTTATTAAATTGTAACAGTCTCTATCTTTCTAAAGTTAAAATATGATATTAAAACATCTGACACGTTAAATAATTCAAAATAATGTCTTAAAATCAGCTTCAAATAGGTGGTTCACTTTAATCATGGCCAAATATCTTAGAAATAAGCACACGGACCTATACATTTTATTTCACTATATTATAGGCCATATGTTTATTTACGACTGTGAGATGTTTCATTAAAATCTACATTGTGGAAAATTTTCTATTCGCGAAAATGTTATGAAAGTTGCTGTTTTCCCATAGACTCCCATTATGAAAACTTGCGAGAGGTCCGAAATTTTCAAATCAGTCTAGCAAAAAATCATGCACACGACCCTATCCTTTTTATTTGCTGAATTTTCTAGGTATATTCTGAAGTTTTGAAAAATCAGAGTTTAATCAAATTCTACATTGTAGAAAAAATTTCGATCCAAACGTGCAGAACTACCTTAAAATAAAATGTTCCACCAAATGATAATCGCGCGTTATCATTCATTTTTCAAGTAAAATGACTGTCATGCCATGAACCTCCATCCAGATTTCAGTCTTTGATGCCGAGTATGTGGACAGAGTAGATGTACAAAGACTGAAGTTTTGACTTTCGTGATATCACATCTTCGGACGTTCAAAACTTCACTTCTTACGACAAAAAGGCCTATCTGGTATAATCAATACCGCCTGTGGACACAAATATGCCGTAGGAGTTAAAGTTTAAACAAAATCTCAAAGTTTCTCAAAATCAGTTGATAACTTCATACTTCCAGGTTCAGTTCAATGTATTTAGTTAAAATCATTAGCCAAACACAACTTCAATATTCTTATACTTATTGATAGTGTTTCGCATCAAATTTAGTCCAATTATACATATGGATAATCGAATAACATAATAAGCAGAAATCCTGAAACTAAGTTTTTTATATCACATAGTAATAAAGCGAAGTCTTAGGCTTACTTGAAATTACATGGAAAACTTTAGTAGCAACGTCTGATATAAATAAAATACACGCATATCGGTGACGTTTTACCCCTTATATATATGAGAGACGTTGAAGGGGAAGGCGAAGGTTGAAATCTCAAACTCTCTATTATCGCGCTATAACACTGTCGTCATCTGTATTGAAAGTCTTTGAAATGGTATTGTTAGCGAGATGCAAGGATAAACTAATAGACACGTTAAGCCGGCAACAGGGTGGCTTTCAAGAAAAACTGGGATGCTTAATGACGTCCTTTGTTTTACGTGAGTGCATTTATTTTTCACGCGAGAATTTTTCGAAACTTTATGTGTGTTTCCTTGACGGCAAACAGGCTTTTGATAACGTATGGCATGACGGACTCTTTTACAAACTGATTGAAGCTAATATTGATACTACTACTCTAATAGCCTTTAAAGATATGTACTATAATGTGACCAGCCGAGTAAGATACCAAGGTTTATTTTCGAGCATGTTTCCGGTACTTCAAGTAACTAGACAGTAGGGGGGGGGGGGGGGGTTCACCTCTGTTTTATCTTGGTTTTATCAACTGTCTAATAATGGAACTTGAACGCAGTGGATAGGGAATGTGTATTTACAACATGAACGTGTGTTCTCCTACAGTGGCCGATGACATATTGCTGGTGTCTTTCTCTAAATATGGCATGGACAGTATGCTGGACATTTGTTATAATTATGCACGAAAGTGGCGATACAGATATAATGCAAATAAATGCGGCATCATGGTATTTAACAACAATACGAATTGTGTTGATTCGGTTCAGTCGTTCACCATTGGTCGTGAAACTATTCAGGAGGTTGAATGTTATACACTTCTTGGGCTTATAACGGACACGTTCCTTTCTACCTATAAACCAATATGTAATGCGTGTACGGAACTTCGTGGAACATTCTTAAATATTTCGAGTAGTGGAATCCATCCTGAAGCATTAAATCCTATTACGTCCAGAACTATATACAGATCTATTGTTATTCCGAAGTCACTGTACGGGTGTGAATTGTGGAACATGTACTCAAAAACGGATATGCTTAAACTTGAACGGGCGCATAGATTTTGTCTGAAATTTATGCAGCAGTTAAGGCAGAACATAAGTACAGACTTCTCGTTGAGTGTTATAAACATCAGCTCCATAGAAACAATGATTGATTTCAAGAAACTCCAGTTCTTCGGGCAATTGTGTCGCCTTCCGTGTCAGTATCTAACTAAACACATTTCTCCACCAGTTAACTAGATTTTTGAATTTTGATAATCAAACTTGTGCTTTTTTGCCAGAGTACTTCAAAAATACGAATTGTTAGACTACTTGAAAGTCTACGTATGCACCGGGGGTTTCCCTTCAAACTTGTCGTGGAAAGTCATCTTACAAAAGACAGTAGTGAAGCCAGATCACCTCAAACGGATAGTAAGGCTCTGTGAAAATAGACCGATTTTAAATACCGCTCTCAATGTAGAAAAACCAAGTCGATTATGGTTGTTAGCAAGGAGAAACCCAAAACTGTTAAACATATGTTCATTTCTTGTAAATTTGATAGGTTCGATGTTGTCTTCACACTTTGTGCAAAGATGTAAAAAGTGTGAATTGCTGTGTGAAGACATTAACGTGCATCTGATTTGCTTCTGTCTGAAAAATGCCTCTATATAGATGCAACTGTGGGATTCTATAATAGACTTATGCGGCATGAGGGCATTTACACAGCTTTTCCCACTGTGCCCGAAAGAGCAGTGCTGGTACCTCCTTAATCTCGCTATAGAAAGCAATGAATACTGTCTTAAGTACTACAGTATTACCAAATACATGAAACGTATGATACTGCATGAATAAGATTACGGTAATCATTTATGATATATATTATGCAATTCAAATTTGTTATGCTCGTACGTCAGTTTTAATAAAAATAATGTTTGTTTTCATGCAAGGTTTACGGTCACTGCCGGGGGCACGGCTGTATTGTGTTTCACAAGTACATCTTTTTCCAAACGGATTATGTATAGAATTTCTTAATTGATGATCCTGTTGACCTGTGCTAGTTAACTCTTACTGATGCCTTAAAGTGTATGTAATTAGAACTTATGTGACATTGTGTAAACATATAAATATGTGTGGTATGTGTATATGTATATATAGGATTTTCCATTGACATGTATATATTATGATATTCAATGCTATATATATGTTCAGCTCTTCAATTTTGGAGGAAATAAAAGAATCTATCTATCTATCTATCTATCTTTAATTTCCTAACTAAATATACATTGTCGTATAAAAAGGTATTGATATAGATTTATCATTACATTATCACAAGAAATGCTATCATAATATACTGTGATCACGCCAAGAAGACACAACGAAATGTGCTAAAACACTGCGCGCACACCATCGAGAAGATATTAAAACCTTCAGTCTTCTTGACAATGAAAGTAATGAGTAAAACTAATTAAGAAGCTTGTAGTTTGAGGCCTCTGTTTTAATTGACATGGCAACGATTTGAATAAATATTATATAGTTTATAGTCGTTCTGGTTGTCCACATCTGATTCACGTGAAGAAGTTGTCAGATACTTGTAGATGTATATACAAGTATAGAATCCAGGAAACTGACAGGTTTCATGAATGAAAGGTCGAAAAAAAACTTGTACAGTGCAAAATATCTTATGATATTTTAAGGAATAAAATGTCAATTGTTAATTTGATATGAATTAACGACATTCAGCAAAATATAAACAGTTTTCAGAAAACAGGAAATGTACTTTGACCAGTTACCCACAAATTACCACTACCTAAAAACTGTCTTTAAAGATGTTTAAACTGTCAGTCTTATTTCAGACACGTTTAGAATGTATCACGATTTATACATAAAATCGTCACAATTTACAATAGCAGATTAATGATTAACCTGGAGGAAATTTGTGTTGTTTGTACTTTTTGCAATTATATCATTGTCATTATTTTTCATTGTAAAATAAAATGTTCTGTTTCATGAAGCATTCTCCTCCTAGACGGACGAGTTTGCCCGTATTAACTTTCAGACAAATATTAAGACCTTTTTAGAATTGAATGTTAAAACTTTATATATTGAGTAAAGTCATGTTTAGAACAATTTTCAAGATATGTAAAACTGGTCGGAAGTTTCTCACTTAAAATGTACTTTATTTTGAAACAAGTGATACTATATTTACGGAATTACTCACGCGTTCACCTTAAATGACAGGCACGGATTTCTCATGATTCTACTGCAATGTTTCGGTCGCTTACGCATAATTTTAAATTTAATCTCTGACATGTGCGTAAGTGTGTCGACAATTTGGCTTAGTGGTTAGAGCATTGGACTATCATCCGAGCGACAGGTGTTCGATTCCCGCTACAGGTATTTGAGATTTTTCGTCATTTTCGTGTAAACAATAGAGATAGGATATGTCTGGAAATTGTTACAGACCTCTTAAGTGGTCTATAAGGTGTTTATGGACCTCATCGGAACAAAGAAGCCGAAGGTAATTTTGTTTATGATGTACAAATAATTATCTTAATAATAAGTGTTATTACCTGTAGAAACAAGAGGGTCTTGGTTGCCCTAAATCGCTCTCCTGAGTTCCACACCTTGCTTGAACAGTCACGCAAGGAAAATATCTATGAAATTATTTATGTGATAGGGCCAGGGTTTAATTTGAAGTTTCTACGAATTAAATACGATTTGAAAAATGGCGACGTGTTTGTCAAAAACACCTTTGTTACCTCTATGCCACCGTAGATACAAGTTATGGTAAACTTTCGTTTTCAAGAATTACCTAGTGTGTAACTATTATTGATTATGTTTTAGACAATTTTAACCGTCCACTGTCCCCTGTAGCGCAAGTGGGAGCGAACTCGGCTTTTTAAATCCGATTATATGAGTAGTATTGGGGTCTCTTTGGGGCCAGGTATGCACATGCGTGAGAATGTCCATTTTGGAGAATAGTTTTAGAATGACATCACCATTCTATTTTAAGAATGACTTCACGATGTTATAAATACAAACCAGCATTAGTAAACTTTATAACGACCTTATATGTTATTAATAGAAAAGGTTAGTATAACCGCCTGACTTGTACATGTCAAACTAAAGTCTTCTTTCATCAAGGGGAACATCTGATTGTATATCAGTATGGATAGCGCACGCTGCATGCAGTTATGTTAATTCCCATCAAAGTCTGAAGACTGATCAGAGAATAAAATATTTTTGACAGGCTTAAACCCGTACACCGCGCTATAGCGTATAAATACGATGATTTTAGTGCAGGATTCGATTTATGAACGCATTAATATAACGATTACAATTTCTTTAATAAACCCGATACGAAATACAATAGAAATAATTAACTAAATTATTCATACAACTTACCAGTACGGACCAATTTACCTAATGAATCACAACGCTAGATGGTTGAATAGAAATATCGTTTCACTACCAACAGCCAATCAGAATGCAGTATTTTGACAAGCGGTAACACTTTTCCAATACACCTGACAGGTTAAGACCCGTATCGCTTTACTCCGCGCTACACATATATTGATTTTAAAGAGCGCCGTTAACGCTTTATGATCGTGACATAAACATAAGTATAGAAATGATTATAGCAAAATGTCATTAATTTACCTGATACTAAAATGAAACAGAAATACCTGATTTAATCGTTCATACAGCATAAACCGTGATATGCGCTCTACCAGATCCTTTAACCGAGTGATATTTACCTTCAGAACTGGAGTATAGTATATAACAGTTAGCTACCTACAGCCAATCAGGAAGCAGAATTTTGACAAGCGATAGCACGGAGTTTAACATTTGTCCGCTTATTTAGCGCGTTTTATAATTTCAGTGTATAGCTTTAATCTTTTTATAAATACTAACGGAATTAAAAAGCTTGGTTATTGAGTTTATTTATTTCCTCTAACGGTTTACAATATTTTTTTTAATGTAATAATGAAAGGAGTGTATACTGTTCTTTAATACATAGATGAATAACTATTTACACGGTAGTCAATTAAGCACGATGGTTGTCTTAACTTACCTATCTGTTAAAAAAACGAAAAGTACAACATTTCTCTATTATGCTTGGAACGACTTTAGTAGTGTTTGGTATCAAACGAAAGGTTTTGAAGAGTACTATTGACAAAATCCAAAATGATCTGTTTTATCACATATCCAAAATGGCAGTGAATGAATTTACAGGGCGAAGTATAATAAATAGAGCCAAAGCAACGTTCTGATAGTGTAGCTGAGCAATACTATGAATGGCTAGTGATACGACGCATTCTGGTTAGTTCAAAATTCTCAAAGAAAGGCTGGCTTACATGTTAAAACTTGTCAGTTATTTATTTGTTTCAAAGCCGTTCCAAATTTCGAATGTCTATTTTTAACCACCAATCAGAATTAATAGGAATGACCATTGTTACTAAAAATACCCCGAATGAAAAGTATATAATAGCGCTTTCATCAGACAAAATCATTCAGAAGTCAAATCATGGAAAATAGCTCGGGAGTATTCGAGAATATGATGAATTCCTTCGCTGCGGACCTAAAGGAAGTGTGTCCAGTACATCACAAAGTATGAATTTATGAAGCGCATTACAGTAAAGTACATTTTGGGTTTTCGGAAAACATTTCGGTAGAATTATTGACAAGCTATATAAGAAACAGGACGAATTCGAATGTAGACTTCTCCATCATCCACACTGGTGATCCGTATACGGACATGGGGATTAATTTGCCTGACGGACATTATTTGGTAGACATAGAGTGTACTTTACGCGACTTTCTGGAAGCGAAGGGGTGTCTCTATGTAAAGTACAAGGACATAACAAAAACGAGAATAGAGTTCGATATGAATCACTCTACATGGGTATATATGCTCCGACAATACATGAGCAAATATCATCCGAAAATAGAACGCAAGTGGTGCGAACATAGCTTGCAACCAAATTCCTATTGCCCCTGTAACACCAGTACGGAACCCAAAGGACCCGGAAATATCTACATAGATGTACTAACTATGCTCTGTGATCATCATGCAAACAGAAATTGGTAGATAAGAGCATTTTAAAGCGTTGAACTTGTTGCTGAATTTTATTGATCAACTACACAAGATTTGTATGAAAGACAGGCTAAAGAGTCAGTTTTAAATAGTGTAAATGATGGATGTGTTACCATCGGATCTCTGTAGAAAACTATTTTCTGACTGTGTAGAAAGACCGTTTATACCGTTATATTACATGTTGGACTATGAGCCGTATAGAATGGCTCTTAGTAAAATAACAACACAAATTTTTTCCAACCTATGCATAAAACAGTGGTTAAAGCAAAAGAGCATATCTTTTAAAGACACTTTGATCGACATGATTCGTTTTCATCAGATGAATTTGAATATTGAAGCGATCAGTGACTGGATGACTTATATTCCTGAGAACGAGGAAATAGCGCTTTATGTCAACATTGTGATACGAGGTGGTGGCCAAGAATTTCAAAACGATTGGTTTCCAGTCCGAGAGAAGAATAATAAACATGATTTTATTTTACTTATGAAATCTGTAGATATTATTGATGCAGTTCTTTATTTAGAATTGCGAGAGACGCTTATTAAAAAGCATAATATCGATTTGTGAAACGATGTTGAATAAATAAAATACAATAAACAAATATGTCGTTTTATTTGTGTACACCACCACACCTACCAACGCTTAATCTTTTGCGTCAAGTCAAATTCGAACGTATAGGTTATAAATAACAAAGATATATTTTTCTTTCAATCTTTTATTGCCAAAGCTTGTATCACTAATACAGGTTACATGTATCAACTAAAATAAGACACAATAAATTCATCATTCAACTTCTTGCGATACACATCAAACGGTTTTAACATGTCCTTCATTTTTCGTCCGGAACATCGGTTCATCATATAATATACGCATATGTTTGAATCCGTATCCTGTATTTGACTGAAGTTCATCCAATAACGCTTCTTTAACGCTTGCTCAAAATGAACTTTGTAGTGCTCTGGTCTATTACCTAGTGAATCGAAAAATTCGTCGGGTCCTCTTTTAGGAAAATAAAAGGCCACCCAATGTTTTCCTGATCCCTGGCTCGTGTCTGTATTCGAAATGACGTATTGTCCTCTACGTATTTGAAGTTGGTCCGCAGCGCATATTGTCACAGGGTACTCTTTTAACATTTCCTCGAGTTCGTAGTTATTCATTTTAAAATGTATAGGTGTTCCAATCCATAGTATCTTGGGTCATGCTTTCGCGATATTTCTTACGTCGTGGGCTGTCTAAATCACGACTCAAAGGTAAGTCCATTTTATCCCTATGCCGCTTCAGACCACTATGCTTTCGTGACCGTCTTATTTCCGACCTAGCAATATCAACCGCTTGGGCTACGGGTGTCACAAGTTTTACTACGGGGAGATCTTCCCCTTATTGTTCTTGTTTCATTGCTTCCCTTTCTTGTTCCTCTATTAATTCAGCCATTTTTCTTCAATATGCACCGCTTCCTACAAAGTAACGGCCCATATGATCAGGCCGTACGTATCCGTCCCTCAGGTCTTTGAAATGTTGTAACCACTTTTCCGGGTCCGGTTTATCCGGTACCCTATTGTTTTTGTTTATAATCGTATACCTCTATGGAACCCATTTTGGCGTGTTGAAAGATAAAGCACGCCAATCATTCTTACGTCGTTTATTCTTCATCATCCGATGAATGCCATTCTTATGCTTTTAAAACATATTTTGCTGTCAGAATTATTGTCAGTAATGGTGGTGGTGTGGTGGTGGTAGAGGTGGTGGTGGTGGTGTGGTGGTGGTGGTGTGGTGGTGGAGGAGGTGGTGGTGGAGGTGGTGGTGGTGGTGGTGGTGGTGGAGGTGGTGGTGGTGTGGTGGTGGAGGAGGTGGTGGTGGTGGAGGTGGAGGAGGTAGTGGTGAAGGTGGTGGTGGTGGTGGTGGAGGAGGTGGTGGTGGTGGTGGCGATGGAGGTTGTGGTGGTGTGGTGGTGGAGGAAATGGTGGTGCAGGTGGAGGAGGTGGCGGTGGAGGTGGTGGTGGTGGTGGTGGTAGTGTGGTTGTGGTGGAGGAGGTGGAAGTGGTGGTGGAGGTGGTGGTGGTGCAATGATTGTTGTTATTTTTATAGTATTTCTAGTCTTTGTGTCAATATGTAATATTCTGAATGCTTTGTGCTTCAATTATGGCTGCTTCGATTTTAGGAAGAAGTTGTATGATGGATTTCCACTGCTTAAGGTAAAGCTGTATTCCGATGATACTTGCGGTGTGATTTATGAAACGTCTCAAATTCGCTAGGATTTCACTATCTCTGTTGCAGACAGTAATGTATACGTTTTGCTGTATCTCGAACTGTTTTATATAGTGGCAGGCAGTCTTGTTTTCATTCACTTTAATATCATAATCTACGTATGTAGTTGAATTCCTAGTCGCAAACGCTAAAGCGAAAGGCAAGGTAAATATAACAATAAGTATAACGGGGCCTATGATGATTGCTTTTTGTCGTTTGATGATGACATTTGAATGGCGAGAGTTTTCCATACTGTAAGCTTTGACGTATAAAGTCAGACTGATTTGACTAACTAAAAGCGTGCTCTAATATACATGTTTCGAAGGGGCTAGTTTTCAAAGCAAGGCTTATGTAAAAAGGGGAGTGATTTCATAGAAATTCCAGTTTGGAACAGCTTTGAACCAAACTAACGTATAAATGATAAGTTTTATCATGTAAGCCAGCCTTTCCTTGAGGAATAAACCAATCAGAATGCGTCGTATCACTAGTCAATCAGAGCATTGCTAAGCTATACTGACTAATCAGAACGTTGCTTTGGCTCTATTTATTATACTTCGCCCTGTAAATTCATTCACTGCCATTTTGGATATCAAAGTGTAAGTTACTTTGGTGTATTTCTCGCATGAGTGATTTGACTTCCGGTTTAAGTTTATTGCCTTATAGTACTTATCGAGACATTCGGTTAGATACCTAACATGCCTAAGTTATCAGAGAAGGAGAGGAGGAAGAGGTGTTGTCGGTATATGCAGTAACGCCTTCTTCCATAACGCCTACAATTTTACGCAGGAGTGACCACGCATTCAAATTCTGTATACAACGCAATAGTCCTCGTCAAAACCTTTCATTTGATACCAAACACTGCTAAAGTCGTTCCAAGTATAATAGAGAAATATTGTACTTTACTTTTTTTTTAACAGATAGGTAAGGTAAGACAACCATCGTGCTTAATTGACTGCCGTGCCAATAGTTATGTTATTCATATATGTATTAAAGAAAAGTAAACATTCCTTTCTATTATTACATTAAAAAATATTGTAAACCGTTAGAGGAAATAAATAAACTCAATAATCAAGCTTTTTAATTCCGTTAGTATTTATAAAGAAGAAAGAGGTTAAAGCTATACACTGAAATTATAAAACGCGCTCAATAATGCGGACAAATGTTAAACTACGTGCTATCGCTTGTCAAAATTCTGCTTCCTGATTGGTTGTAGTTAGCGAAGTGTTATATACTATATTGAAGTTCTACAGGTAAATATCATTCGGTTAAAGGGTCTGGTAGAGCGTATATCACGGTTTATGCTGTATGAACGATTAAATTAAATATTTCTGTTTCATTTTAGTATCAGGTAAAGTAAGGAAATTAATAACATTTTGCTATAATCATTTCTATACTTATGCATAAAGCGTTAACGGCGCTCTTTAAAATCAATATATATGTAGCGCGGAGTAAAGAGATATGGGTCTTAACCTGTCAGGTTTATTGGAAAAGTGTTACCGCTTGTCAAAATAATGCATTCCGATTGGCTGTTGGTAGTGAAACGATATTTCTATTCAACCATCTACAGTGTGATTCATTAGACGAATTGGTCCGGACTGGTAAGTTGTATGAATAATTTAGTTAATTATTTCTATTGTATATCGTATCGGGTTTATTAAAGAAATTGTAATTATTTCTATAATTATATTATTGCGCCCATAATCGAATCCTGCGCTTAAATCATCGTATTTGTACACTATAGCGCGGTGTACGGGTTTAAGCCTGTCAAAAATATTTTATTCTCTGATCAGTATTCAGACTTTGATTACCGTTGTCATTTGACGGTAAGATGCAGAAGAGAACGCGTGGCATTTAGCTGATTGATCATCAAAGACTCGTTTGATTAATGACCACCGCTATGAGCATACATACCTAAAAATAGTTGCACCGACGTCGTAAGTTCATTCTAAAATTAGACTATGAGTTCATTTGAATGACCTCTTGTTAAAACGAATACATAGTCATTTACTTAGTGGACGCCGAGGGGTACACATCATCGACAAAAAAGTAATCTTCAGTAAACTTGCTTCTTTAAACATGTATTTATCTTAAACAATGCCTAATATTTTAGTTTTAATGTGATGAATATTTTGTTTTAGATTAGTTACTTTCTTTACTTTTTAATATAATCTATTTTGATTTAAAAGAAATGTATTTGTTCATTTAGGTCTGAGATGAATTTATATGGTTAAATATAATTAATATTCTATTTGATTTTCTTGTAATATTTTATTTTCGTGTTATCTCCCCGTGTAGGGCTGACCCTCAATGTGCGCGAACACGCCCTAGATAGGTATATAAGTCGGCTCTATCTATTTTTCTACTTTAGGGAGTCATTTCTATTCATAGAACGTAAAGTCATTTTTGGTATGACAATAGGTTTATTACTGTCGTTTCTATCTATAACATCGTAAAGTCATTCTTAAAATAGAAAGGTGATGTCATTCTAAAACTAGATTTCAAAATGGCCATTCTCACGCATGCGCATACCTGGCCCCAAAGAGACCCCAATACTACTTATATGGATAGGAACTTAATACCATTGGTTCGAAACCGATATTGTTTTACTGCGTCATGACTTTAGTGTTTAATAGGAACTGCAAAAGAAAAGTCAAACGATGCTTTCTATATACAGTATATTGTAATTCTAAACTGAGGAAGTTATTGGCATTTAAAAGTGCTGATTTATCTTGATAGCTAAATGCGGAAATTGAGACTTATAAACAAGCGATACGGGATACAAATCGCAAAGAATGTAGACGAATCTTTCAACGACTCAAAACTCTTTTGCCGCAAACAACTTATGATGTAACAACATATGCTAAATATTTCGCTGTAGACGAGCCAACAGAGGCACTACTTCCTAAAGATGTTGGGCATGACTACATACCATTAAGAATATCAGGAGATAGAAATTGCCTGATTAATAGTGCATCTCTAAGCCTAACGGATATGTTTTCGATTATTTTTATCACATACACACTGATTATGAAATTTGTTCATAAGACGATACTCATGATGTCAAAATATATCGGTACAGCTATCTCTTTTATCGCAACAGCTATATTCACGACGCGAAAATAGCATGATGGCGATAGAGAAACAACATAACAGCACGATGGTTTGCAAAACTGTATCATATTAGAAGTTTTTCTCTTCTTTTTTATTTAAAGTAACTCATGGACTTAAATTTCAATTAATTTCAGAAAGCGTGAGGCAAAATATAAAGCTGCGTTTTTTTTTAAATGTGTGTGAAATAATTTGCAAAAATACTTTTCATTTTCAGACTGTCCGACGGGAATATTTTCGTATCAATAAATATGCGAAACCACCTCTGTCAACAGAGATTATTAACTTAACATTTGGAATAAAATGAATGCTTGATTGATTGAAAGCTGTGTACATTTACTTTTACGGCGGGGGAAAAATCACAAAAAAAGAACAACAACATTTTTTCCCAATAACGTAACGTCAATTTATTACAGTTCCGTCATTTTTCAAGTTTCGTCATTTTTTTTGTCAAAGTTCCATCATTTTGTTTTCACAGATGCCTGAATATATATTTGAATAGCCTATGATTTAATTCATCACTCCTCATCATATTTGAACCTCTGTTTTGTACACCGAGATTGTCGATATCTTTTTGCTAAGATAACTTTCTTGTGAAGTGCAATTAGTAAATTGGCTTGTACGATAAAATACGTTGAGAAAGCACAGACATTCATATCAAATATCGCATCTATACAGTACACTGTTCGCATACTGCCTTAATTCATTTTAATCATTAAGGATACTATTATTTTTCATCAAAAGAAAAGCACTTTAGATGAAAATAAAACATTGCATACGCATTTTTTTATTCCTCATGTTGCAGTCATATTTTTGTCGAGCCCGCTTGCGTAAGCGAAGACATTGTCATCCAAATGGCTGTTCGGTTTATGTGCGTGCATGCGTCCGTCCATCCGGATTTGTTTGTCCGAACCATAACTTCGACATGCATGGAGCAATCTTGTTTGTCTTTGGTTGGAATGTTAACCTCAGCGAGATGGGGTGTCACGCGCAAACCCCTGGATACTATTTAAAAGATCAAGGCCACGGTTAGAGGTCAAAGGTCATGTCAGATCTTGTCCGGCCCATTACTTTGACATGCATTGAGGAATCTTTTTTTATATTTGGTATGAATATGTTATTCAATGAGACGGAAGTAGCAAGTGGCAACCAGAAGTACTGTTATATTACCCCTATAACAAGGCAAGAGAAAAGAAAAGACGGACTAAACTTGTTATAAACAATTTAACTGCGTAGAATACTTCATTGTCCGCACAAGCATGTTAATATTGTGTCTATATTGGTATTCTTTACTCACGTTTTAGATCACAATATGTTTATAAGGTTTTGTGTAAGTTTTATTACCAGACCTGATATGAAATTGGATTCCCGACAACCATTGAGACTCCCTTAAAAAAGATATTTAAAGTTTACATTCTCCTCCTCTTATCTATAACTGCGTGCTTATATTGCCCGGTTTGCCGTCCTTTTGATATAAAATGGCGTTTAACTCATTCAAATATCAAATAGGCGATGATGATACAGTAGCATGATAGTGATGGATTGAATGTACGACGGCGAAGACGAGAAGTAATATACTAGTGTCTTCAGTTCGCTTCAATTTTTAAAATGCTAGCGTTTTTGTTATCATGTATTCTCCTTATCACCAGCAGTCTTAAATTCGCTCCATCACGAACGTGTTATCGTAGTGTATGGAACAGAATAAGGGCATTTCCGTACACCCAATCTTGCGATTTACATATATGAATTCATTATTCTCCTGTTCACATGCTTTCTTCTGACATCCAATTTTGTATTGTTACATGGCCATTTGTGCATCTTATGTTTACGTGTTCTTTTCTGACATTCATACATGCTTAATTGTTTTATTATAATGTTATGGTTAGGCCTACTTCTTCATTCGTATAACTATGACATTATCTTGCTTTCGGTCATGTTGCAATTTTACATGCCTTACTCGGTGTATTAGCTTGAGGTAAACCTAGGCACACTTTCCACATGTGTTTATGTTGTCTATATGCTGATGATATGGACAGAATTGGCCCCTGGACAGGCTGAATGTGCTGACTCGTATGCATGAGTAGCTTACAAAGTTTTAAAAAACACAATCTCACTTTTCACAATGCAGAATGCAGCATAGCACTATGCATAATGAGGTTACCATAATGTACATTTCTCACCATGATACAAGAGGGCGCTTTTATATTCGTGCTCAGAAGCTTCCGCTAAGTCACGAAAAAAATACGACACTGCGCATTTCGGTAACCGGACCTTACCTGTTTGATTTGTCTTGGCGTCCGGTAATCAAGTTCGAAAAGGCCTGTGTATCATTAAACATGTACGTATCTTATTTATTGCATTAAGTCAATTGAGATACCATTCATTTTAGCTCGGCTATTCAAAGAATAGTCAAGCTATTCTACTCACCCTGGCCTCACACATTGCTTAAAGTTTTACATGCAAGTACATAAGGCTATCATTTAAATATATCTTTAAAACTTAGTTTTCCTATTTCTAGGTCAATTACCAACCTCACTAGGTCAAGTCCTATAACTCTGACATGTATTTTGGCTAAATCATTCCACCTTTTAGACTTAAAAAATCTGGTTAAGGTCTTATATGCAAGTTAATATCTACAAAACTAATGCAGACATTGAATTGAAAATTCGCATGTGTCTTTTCGGTTATAAAATTATGTGATAGCATCAAGTGCTATAACTCTGACATACATTTTGGCCAAATTATGCCCCTTTTGTACTTAGAAAAGTCTGGTTGAAGTCTGTCGGGCAAGATACTATTTCCAAAGGTAATGCAAATATTGAATTGCAGCTTCACACGTGTCTTCGGGGTTATAAAACTAGGTGATGGCATCAAGTCCCATAACTCTGAAATGAATTTTGGCCAAATTATTCTCTTTCCTTTTTTAGACTTGGAAAAACCTGGTTAAAGTTTTGCTCGTTAAAGTACATGTAGCTATTACTTTAAGGCATATAACTTTTAAACTTATTTTATCTTTTTGTAGTTCAATTACCAACCTCTTTGAAACTCCTGGTTAAGTTTTGCCTCCAAAACTAATGCAGATATTAAATTGTAACTTCACATTATCTTCGGGGTTATAAAACTAGATGACAGCATCAAGTTCCATAAAATTTACACTGTCGCCGTATGTGGCAGACGTGTTTTCTTTGCTCTTGAATCTTACCATAATAACTCTGTTATTTGTGTTGAGATTTGGATATAATGGATATGAATTTACTTTGCATCTATGTTGCAGTAGCTTCAGTGATTCAGTGGATTACATCCAGAGAAATATTTGATAACTTTCTTCATGAATTTTCATCAGACATTACCTGTCGTTCATCTGTAAAATATACATACACTAGAGATCAACTATTGGATATTGGATGTACGGTATCGAACAAAAGAGGATTAGGAAAACTAGACCCTTCGGCCCATATAGGATTACAAACCTACACAATTTATCCTTTAAATACAAAACGCATAGTAGTAAACGAGGTGGTAAATTACCTTTCTTACCTTTCTTGGTAGTTGTTCCCAGTACTAGTTCGGTCTGCAGTTTATACTTGTATATTTGGGCGCTCTTTGTCACGCGAATTTCGTGAAATATTTCGGCGTATATAAGAGTGAATTGGTAGTGTTCTCACCACTCGAGGTTTATGATTGGCAGCAAACAGTCTGTACTTCGACATGAACGATTCATAAAATACAAACAAGGATTCGTTAGGAGACTGCTGGTGGACGAGCTGAATTACTTCTTCGACGAAAAAGTTGAATTTTAGAGAGGATTCAGAGAGGGCTGCAGTATACAGCAGGAAAAAGGAATACGAATAAAATGAGGTTCCTTGCGATTCAGATGACGACGGATAGAGACAGAGCTGAAGAAAGAGCTAGGGTAGGCTCGAGAAGTTTTGAAAGAATCAGGCACAGTCGTCTGTCATTGCTGTAAGTCATTTCAATTTTCATAATATTTAACTCGCCCCTTAGATTACTAACTATACTTTATCATCGATGTTATATAAACACAAGTTCGTTAATCTGCACGTTAAACTCATGGGAACATTTATTACACAGGTTTATAGTTTAGAGCAGAGATCAAGCAATTTTGTTATTAATCGTAAACAAATATGTTACGGTGGATTTATTACAAACTAAAATAAGTATTTAGTCTTTATAGAGCTTGCTGTGTTTACATAAATTTAAAATGCTATCTCTTAGTCTTTTCGAAGCTTTCGGTGCACAGGTGCAGCCAGAGCTCCAATGGCGAGAATACAAACCGGAACTAGAGATATCGTCTGCTGTGGGACAATTCGCGTCTGGATGCGAAGCTTGCCAAGCTAGAATCCACAGTAACAAAGCCTGAATCTGAACTTCAGCTTCATAGAAAAGATGATAAGTATTGCTTTTATTCATATTATGCAGACGTTAAATTGTCAAGAGAATTTCTGCGAATCTACGGAAAGTTGTGTTTCCGTAGCTGAATACTCGGTGAAAGGCAGACTGGGGAAAAAAATATTCAAGATGGATGTCATAACGGTTATTCTTTTTATAGAAAAACCGACGTCATTTGTTTTAAAAACAACAGATCTGCTCTAAAAAATTTAGTGATTTCGTTTTTCTGTCGTTAAAGATCTTGTAAAAAAGAGTTTAATGTGTACAAAACTTAAAATGTGAGCCCTTTGTCGGTGGCAATTAATATTTCATCTAAATTGAAAAGTTTGATTCTAGATTTAAGTGTATTAAATACTTGTGTTCAGAAACAGAATGGATCTGAAGAGACAAGAACAACGTAGTTGATGAACACAGTAGGATTGCAGATTATGACGATTATGGGTTTTTTGTAGATTTTCTTATTATGTTAGTGAGTTACAAGGACCATTAAAAATTAAAAGTTAAATCGGTACAATTCACGAATTTGAACCTTAGACACGGAGGCTTTGGACACCTGTTCCGTTTCTTGGAAAATAGAAAACGATTGGTTAGTTCCGCCGGTATTTCTTATACACAAGTGTTTAAATTTCCTCTTGTTTTGTAATGCTAGAGGTACATTAGTGGCTCCTTACTTGCCATCTAGCCCCTTTCCCCCCATACGTTTTGCGCACTATTTTGTTTTCAAGAGGTTTTAATCTTTGATAAACCAGAAACATATATGTACAGGGGTATAACAAGAATTCTATATTTGGTACATAAGGTTTCACCAGTAAAGTTATTGTGGCGAGAAATTTTGACAGTTAAAGTCTAGTTTGTGATCTCCCCTTTTCAGGTACCGTGGAATTTTAGATGGTTTCATTTTAGAAGATGTAATACCAATCATAGGGATCCGTCATGTGCTATGATAGAGGGGAAAAAGTTTTATGATAGAGGGGATATTTTTTGTTTAAAATGTTTTTTTCGATGAAATTCAAGAACTTATATGTGAAAAAAAATCATCCATAAATAACATAAATATAGACAAGACATTGTCAATTTCAATCTTGACTACTACGTTCTTGTACCCCATGCTATCGCGCCACATATTGGTAATATCCGACTCATAGCCAAAGCTCCCAAAAATCCGCCATTTTGACCTTGACTGGACATTTGTTTTTTTGAAATTGTAATTTCACCTGAGTAAACTGAGCTACATGATAAAATATTAAGAAAGTCAGTAGGTCACATTCATGGTCAATGAAAACCAAAGAAAAATATCAAATTCAGTTTTACTATTTGTGTGCAAAACTGTGTATGTCATCAAAATTTCAAGGCTGTATCTTAAAAAAACAAGAAGGTAGGTCAGTAGGCCAAGGTCACAGTCAAGTGACATAATATCACTAGGGGTCATCAGGTAATTATAATTAAACAGTCTTGGAAATAGGATCAGATGATTTTTTAAGTATTTTTCCTATATAACTCACATAATAACTAAGTGACCCCTGGGCGGGGCCTCTTTTAACCCCAGGGGCATAATTTGAACAATTTTGGTAGAGGACTACTAGACAATGCATCATACCAAATATGTTAAGCCTAGGTCGTATGGTTTCAGGCGAGAAGATTTTTAAAACTTTTTCCTATATAAGTCTATTTGACTCTAGGGAAATAATTTGAACAATCAAGTTGAAGCATGCAGAGGAAAGTGAGACAGGAAGAATTGACGGCAACGAACGCTGACATATCAGTTCCCCAGTACATGAAACTGTACACGGGAAGCATTGAAGGCAAAGCCGGTTAATATCGATTTTCATATATGGGACCCTCCTCAAGCCCGGTACATGAAACTGTTCACGTGAAGAAAATTTGATATCATCACATTTCATGATGATATATGGGGAGGTCCACAAAGCCCGGTAATCTAACTGGCATGCTGTTTCAAATTACATTGAAAATGATATATTTCCTTTTACATTTATTGGTTTTACGCGCCGACTTTTCAGGTTCGACAGATATCTATGGATGGACAGATAGGCAACAGATCCAATCAATTAATTCCTTAGACGAGTGGAAATCGTTTTGAAGATGTCGCATTATCAAGTTGAAGCATACAGAGGAAAGTGAGACAGGAAGAATTGACGGCAACGAACGCTAACATATCAGTTCCCCAGTACATTGAAACTGTAAACGGGAAGCATTGAAGGCAAATGCGCTTAATATTGATTTTCAAATGGGCCTCTATCACATGAAGTCACGTGAAGAAATTTGTTGACATCATGAGATATATGGGAGGTCCACAGCCCGTACATAAACTGTACCACATTAAGCAGAGTTAATAATCTGATTTGATATATGGGCCGCCTCACCTCAATACCGAAACCATACTGTGTATGATGACATGAAGTTGATTATTAAATGTGTCATGAAATATGGGTAACCGAACACGAGTCAGGGATACACTGATTATGAATATGGCGTCTACCATCCCATACCCGAAACTAATTAAGTATTGACATGAAGTGATTATAATGGTCATAAGGCACGGTCGTCCTGTAATGAACTACATTGAATGGAACTTATTCTCACATTTATGACGATTTGTGCGACCCTCCTCCAGCCCCGGTACTCGAAACTGTAGACTTGAAGTTTGACAATGGAAGTTGATATCACAACATTGAATATCATATATTGGTTCCTTATCGAAGCCCAGTACATGAAACTATGCATATGGAGTACCAATGGCCAGGAAAATTGATAACATTACATCTAATGATGATACATGCGTTTCTCCTCCAGCCCTGGTACATTGAATTGTACAAATGACGTACTGATGGCAAGGAGAGTTTATGTCATCACATCTATGATGATATATTGTAGCTTTCTCCAATCCCATCACATGAAGTACTGATTGAAAAGTGATATTATCATATCTGATTATGATATATGGGATCCTCCTCCAGCTCCGGTTCTATAAACTGCACACAATCAGTGGCAAAGAATGTTAATGCCATAACATCTCATGAATATATAAGTGGTCCTCATTAAGCCTGGTACATGAAATTGTACGCATGAAGTTTTGATGCCAAGGAAAGTTAACATCATCACACCTGATGATCAAATGTCGGACCCTCCTCAAGCCCAAATACGTGAAATTATACACATAAAATACTCATTGCAAGGAAAGCTAATGTCATCACATGACGATATATTGAGGCCTCCTTTAGTCCGGGTACACTATGCAACTGAAATATTGGTGGCGAAAATAGTTGATATGATCACATCTAATTATCATTTATAGAATTCTCCTTCAGTCCCGGTACATTAAACTGTACACGTGAAATATGGCAAGAAAGGTTGATCTCATTACGTATGACGATAATTTATTTTCCACTTTCTAGCCCCATGAAATAGTACGCGTGAAATATTGATCGCAAGGAAAGTTGACATCATCACATTTGATGGGCTGTATCCCCATGTAAACAAGAAAAAATGACAATACTGAAATCTAAATTATCTCTCTAATCCTAGAATTTCAAGTCTATTACCACATTTATTTTACTATCTAATCCAAAAAATACATTTACAAACAAGTTATAGTTATTGATAGTTTCACACTGAATAAATATGTTTAAGAAACAAATAAAACAGAAGAGATAATGGAGATCCATGTAGTATATTTAACACTTATTGTAAACAAGACAAAATTGGTTAATACTTTGTATATAAAGTGCAAATAGTGATTTAGAAGTTCGTAACATTTCGAAACGGCCCTTAGCAGCTAATGATGATAAGATACTGAATAAGAAATACATAATATAAATAAATATTAGAAAGACTCTATTGCTGTTCTTGATATCAATATAGAAAATAAAGACACAAGAACACGTAGCAAGACAAATAATTTTGACAATGTTGAGCAAATACTATAAAATCAAATATTTTCGCTGTGTCAAAATGTAGCGAATTAGAAATATTGAGTGTGTATGCGAGGTTAATTATTCACAGGATTGATAAAAACGTTGTTGTTCTTAATACGGTCAAAATGAAAACGATATTGTCGCTATATGTGAGATGTCTCTCACTTTGCGAACATAAATCTTCGGGTAAAAAGTAAGCATAGGTATAATATGAATCAATAAAGTCTTCTGATTTCACAAGTCTTCATCAACATAACAAATAAAAATGGCAACTTTTACAAAGTTCGAATATGTTCTGTATTCAGTATCCATTTAATAGTTAAACATATATCAATAAAGTCTTCTGATTTCACAAGTCTTCATCAACATAACAAATAAAAATGGCAACTTTTACAAAGTTCGAATATGTTCTGTATTCAGTATCCATTTAATAGTTAAACATATATCAATAAAGTCTTCTGATTTCACAAGTCTTCATCAACATAACAAATAAAAATGGCAACTTTTACAAAGTTCGAATATGTTCTGTATTCAGTATCCATTTAATAGTTAAACATATATATGTTTATCTGTTAAATGGATACTGAATACAGAACATATTCGAACTTTGTAAAAGTTGCCATTTTCATTTGTTATGTTGATGAAGACTTGTGAAATCAGAAGACTTTATTGATTCATATCATACCTATGCTTACTTTTTACCCGAAGATTTATGTTCGCAAAGTGAGAGACATCGCACATATAGCGACAATAAAACCGTCGCTAACATTTCTGCTTTTAAAGTAGATATAGATTTGTAAACGTAATTTATAAATGTTTTGAATTTTGTACCTCCTACTTTCTGTCGATTGGAATATTTTTTGTCAAATATATCCGGCAGAGAGAAAACTTCTAGCATAAGGACAGGTTATATATTTTTACTAGTCACCTAAAGTATTGGCTAAACATCTAAGATGTACTCTTGAATATAAAAATGCATCAAGAATCTAGGTTCAGACGGATAAACAAGCGGAAAGATTTGTCACAACTAAACACACATTTCATTCAACCTGTCAGTAATTCTATTAATAAACTTCAAAGAAAGAACAAGAAAATGAAATAATCATGAACAAAGATCCAGCATGTCAGGCCAACATCTATGGTGACTGGACAAATGTTACCTTACCTTTTTTTATTCGGCGCATTCGCAACATCTTTAGTGGTGGAAATTTGCTCGGCCGTTCCTTTGCTACACTATCTGATTCATCTGGAAGTAAGTTATTCGAATTTTATTTAACGGTTATGCATATAAACAAAGCATGTAATACTTCTTTATAATTATCTGCCGATTATCGATCACATTTAAGACTATTAATATTAGTTTACTTGCTATTTTAAGATTTAAAAGACGACTTAAATCTGAATGAAGTATAACTACGTTTGATACAATAATTTCCTGTGTGATCCTTCTTATTAAACTTAGACAAATATTGGTACATTATCTGTGGAAATTATTACCGCTAGAGAATGATCCTGACTGTTTGACCTTCAATATGTGTCATGACAAATTGAATCATTGAATGTGCTAGTAAATGGAAATGTTTCCAGTTGCTACTGATTTCGTAAAATTGTATTTTGGTATCTACAATCATAGTATTGCATTAATATGGAGCTAAAGATTGTGTAATCTTCCAGACCGTTAGTCTAGTAAAAGAATAGAAATATGAAACGCTTAAGGTGTAACAACTTACTGGCTTTACTTTATTGTACTTAAAAGATCTTTGATCCAAAGGTCAATGTGACGACATAGTATAAGAATAAATTTTTTCGAGTAAGCATATATCGCATAACTTCTTGATGTACAATGGGCTTATTCACAGCGAATCATGCTTAATACAGGGAGATTTTAGCTTAATGATTTTATTTTATGTATAAAAACAAAGTGTAAGATATAATGTAAGCCAAAAACAAACTGCATAACAACTGTCTCGAAAATGTCGTCCTCACATTTCACATGACAACTGTAGCAGGGTCAAAAATCAGGCGATATTCTTGAAATAAATATTTTGATTTTTGAGGCATTTCATTTTACCATTCGCTAACATATTTTGTTCCTACCTGTTTATATATTAGTTAGATTGGGGTGATGAAGTTACGTTTCTCTTTTTTTTTAACATTTTATGAATACATATGTTTGCTTTATGACGGGGAGTGATGATACTCAGTGTTTGATTTCTAATACTATTACTCCTTTTACGGAAATTTTGCTTTTTTCACGATTGAAACGAAACGTTTTCATCAACAACTGACACATTATTATTATTTGTTTCTTTCAACATAATATTCTTCTAGATCTTCCATTACATTAAACACAAGCTTATTTTCCAATAAAAATGTCTTGAAAAAAGTAGCAATAATTTTCTATTGTTTTTGTTAAAACAAGAGCTGTCTCCGTAGGATGACACATGCCCCCGATGGCACTTTGAATGAATAGTTATGGCTGATGTTAAGAGTTTAGGACCTTTGACCTACGGAGCTGGGTCTTGCGCGCGACACATCGTCTTACTGTGTCACACATTCATGCATAGTTATTTTAAAATCCATGCATGAATGACAAAGATATGGACTGGACATGCCCATCAATGCACTATCATGAAAAATGATCTTTAACGTCTAAGTGTGACCTTGACCTTTGAGCTACGGACCTGGGTCTTGCGTGTGACATGTCGTCTTACTGTGGTACACATTCATGCCAAGTTATTTGAAAATCCATCCATCGATGACAAAGATATGGACCGGACACGCCCATCAATGCACTATCCTTTAACATCTAAGTGTGACCTTGACCTTTGAGCTACGAACCTGGGTCTTGCGCATGACACGTCATCTTACTGTGGTACATATTTATGCCAAGTTATTTGAAAATCCATCCATCGATGACAAAGATATGGACCGGACACGCCCATCAATGCACTATCCTTTAACGTCTAAGTGTGACCTTGACCTTTGAGCTACGGACCTGGGTCTTGCGCACTGCACGTCGTCTTACTGTGGTACACATTCATGCCAAGTTATTTGAAAATCCATCCATCGATGACAAAGATATGGACCGGACACGAAAATTGCGGACAGACCGACAGACTGACAGACCGACAGACAGACAGACGGTTCAAAAACTATATGCCTCCCTTCGGGGGCATAAAAAAGAAAATACTCCTTAGCGATACTGGCAAACCAAGGAGTGAAATTAATATTTTTACTATGCCGCAGAAGCGAGCAGATATACGCTTGATCATTAGATTGATTCCGTAATAGACCTAATAGCATCTTAAGTATAAGTATAAGAAATAAATTATTTACTTAAGTATTACTTAGGTTAGAAATTTATTTTACTTAAGTATATTTGTTATTCATAAAACAACAGTATAGGTAATTCTTGTTTTTTTATTGTGGACGAAAACATTAAATCAAAGGCCTGAAGGGCCTGAGTCGGCTAATGACTGATGTACTGACAGTATAGTCTACCAGTTTCAGTTTGTATTTAGTTTTTTTTCTTAAAATTTCATAACACAGCTCGATATTTACCCAAAATATTATATCCGGATACGATTACACTTTTCTCCAGTTTCAACAATATATTTTACAAATTGTGATGATACGAAGACATTTAGCAGCAATTGGCAGTATCTGACATTGAAGTTTACGGTTAAATTACCTCTTATTTAAATCTTTTCATAAAAAAGTTGTTTCGTTTCGTAAAAGCAGCCAAACATAGCCAATCTACTTTCGATTTCAAAAACTACAAGAAAATACAATTTAATGTTTCGCCGATTTGTTTATTTCTCGAAAAATAAGAATTAAAATCATTTTTAATATCAGTAGTAACTAAACAAACCAGTAAGAGCTTCTTCTTCCGATAATTTATCAGTTTATTGACTGCAAAATTCAACCCACGCAAAGTTTATAGAAATCATACGATGCGTGTTTACGTTCAATGTGGGAGAATTAAGGCTGATCGGCTGTGTTACCTAACGCATCCAGACCATTCAGATTTTGTTTTTAAAAAAGCATTGTGTGCGTTTCTGTAATTTTATATACGTTTTTATACGCTTAGAAATTATTAGACATGCGTATTTGCATTATTTCTATACGTAATTTACGCTAATACGCATCTTATCAGGAGCCCTGTGGAACTATTTTTTGTCTTTCGCTGGATGTTACCCAAGCTTTGTAAGCCTGCGCAATTCTTAAAATGCACATTTATGCTTAATGAGTTACATTCGAGTATTGCACAATTACAAGTCATAAATATGACAGATTACATCGTATATTGGTCATAGCAAAGGGAATTGACACAACTTAACTTCATTCATGCAGTGAACTGTTTGAAGTTTGAGAAATCTAATGGAACTACATCCCTTTACGTGTTATTCGGTCCATTTAGAGAATCGCTGAACAGCAAGGACTCGTCAAAAGGCTTTCAGCCTTTAGCCGACTCAAAAAACCCATTAATTTCAGACAGATACAACATGCACAATTATGTTTAAAGTGCTTTTATCTGAAAACAACACCACGCTATTTTATTTTCTGACTTAAATCATTTCTTACGTATTTTAAGTTTTAGCTGTTTTATGACTAGAACTTAAGCATTTACTTAGACTTAAGTTGAAATCACCACAAACGTAAGTAAAATCTTAAACTTAAGTCAAAACTTATACTTAAGATGCTTTATGAATACGGCCCCAGATATAAGTGTATGTGTGTGTCGCTTAGAATACCTATATGATTAAAGCTTAGAAAATCCGTATTATTGTTAATATCAATAAAAGATGGCCAAGAAACTGGAAACATTAACCTACATTTTGCACAATGCCATAGATACTGCCATAGATACTGAAGAAAGATTTAGATCAAATTAAATCCATCTGAATACAATAACTTCTGTTAGCATCTGATCCATCACTTACCTAGACGCTTTCTGGTCATTCCTATACTTTCTGACGAGCAGCTGACTATAACATCTTGCACATTTATGTGTTCCTGCATCTCTAAAGATTTTCTTAGCATAACTGTTTCTTTAAGAAACTCTTTTCCATTGATTGACTCAAGAAAATCTGCAATGGCCTTGCAAGAAAAGCAATGGATCTTTATGTTGACAGAAACGTCTGAGTTCAACACATCAATGATTTTACAGTCTTCAATGGTATTAATGTAACCAAAAAGGCGGTGAACGCATTGGTCAGTAGAATGTACAGTCGTATCTGTATCAGTACTGAGAGTGTTAGTATACTCGTTCATGCTTTTGTATATCCGTTGATTTCCTTTAGTACTTGTCTCTCTCGTTGGTCCAACAGCTCTTATATGTAACTCCAGTTCGAAAGGCTCTGAAATATTTTTGTTTTTGACAGGAAAATTATACAAAAGTAATGGAACACATGTTATTTATTCAAAAACAAATTACTGTATTATTTCACTTTAAGTTTGGAATATCCGGCTAGGCTAGAGTGTAACTGTCTGTTGAGTTACCGCGTAAGCAGTTATCTCAGAGCAGGATTTTCCCACGTACGGCCAATCATAGATTTTTTTGCATGTCACAAACAACAAATTGTAGTATAAATGAAAAAAGAAAAACTTGTATAGCAATTTTTCTTACAATAGCGTATTAAAAAGCGCATGTAATTTATCTTCGTAAACATGAAATAAGTCATGACGTTACAATGACAACAAATAATAATAGTTATTGTTTTGTTTTAAACGTAATGTTTAATGTTTAATAAAAAGGTAATATGGATTCACTAATTTCACTTGAAACTCCCATGTTTCCATTCATTGCAGCAAAACATTAATATTTCATTAAATAATATTTTTGGATCGAAAAAAGGAATAAAAATAAACTATTATATATTTTATTTTTGTCTTTTTTGTCTTTTTCCCCAGTCAGTTTTCCCAGGAGAAAAACATCTGGTTGATTTTTCGCAGGAAAAAACAATTTGATTCTTTCCCGGGGAAAATCAATCGGCTCGTTCCCCCCGCCTTATATAATTTTCCTACTAAGATTTTTTTGCACAATTAAGGGAGAAAAAATAATCAGTTGTTTTCATCCGCACCCCGTCTCGGCTACATTTTCCCCTATTTTTTCTTAGTCTTAGTTTTGTACACAAACAAGAGAGAATACTGACTAGTTGGTTCTTTTCCCGCTAATACGTCTACATGTACTTATCAGACTGATAAAACAGGCTGAAATCAGAAGAAACTGACCAGTTAGTTCTTTCCCCGCTGGAGTGAATATATTTGCATGTTTGAATAATACATGAAGAAGGGGGAAGACAATGACTGTTTGGTTCTTTCCCCCGCCCCCACATTACGTATTTATCTACATGTAAAAATAATAGACAGTGAAGGGGGAAGAAACTGACAAGTTGGTTCTTTCAACGCTATAGTATGTTTTCATCTACTTGTGTGAAGAATAGACAGTGAAGGGGAAGACATAACTAGTTGGTTCTTTCTCCACTAGGAAATATGTATCTACACGTGTGAATATTAGACGGTGAAGTGGGATGAAACTAACAGGTTGATCGCTCCCCACCCCCACCCCCACATACACTCCTTGGATTTATGTATCTAAATTTGTAAAAATAAGATAATGAAGAGGGAAGAAACTGACAAGTCGGTCCTTTCCCCCATCATATGAATGTATATCTACCTGTGTGAATATAATACAGTGAAGGGGGAAGAGACTTGCTGTTTGGTTCTTCTCCACTAGAATGAATGTATCCGCACATTCGAATAGTACATGGTGAAGGGCGAAGAAACGGACGAGATGGATATCCCCACATAGTATATATGTGACTGCATGTGTGAAACTGACAGGTTAGTTCTATATTCCCTAGTAAGTAAATATCTATATTTCTCTATGATAATAGATGGTGAAGGAGAAAGAAACTGACTAATTGGTTCTTTCCCCCTTGTATGTATGTAGCTGCATGTTTAATACACAGTTTAGGGGGAAGAAACATACTTGTTGGTTTTTAACCCAATCATGTATGTATCTGCATACCTGAATAATACACAAGGGGAAGAAACTGACTACCTTGTTATTTACCCCTTAATATGTATGTATCAGCATGTCTGAATATTATACGGTAAAAGGGGAAGAAATTATCTAGTTGGTTCTAAGTATCCATGCATTTCAGTGGGAGACGATTAATTTTTTATGCTTTCAACAAGGAAGAATTATTCAAACGAACTGTATTCAGGTTTTGAGTAGCCACAGATACCTACTTGTCCTGTCACTTAAAAAGTGATTTATGCATATCATCGCTGGAATGCGCAAAGTTCTAGACAACAATTTTATTTTATTATCACTCCAATTTCTCAAATAGTTCACCTTAATTGGGTCAAATTGCATTAGTTCATGTCCGAATGATTATCTCACATTCAACAGAAATCAGTTTTAACCAAATGTCTTAATGACTCCAATTTACAATACAATTTCAATGTTCTAAGTAGGCCGAGGTCTTGAAATTCATAAAAGTATGTAATTTCATCATTCGATTTTACTGTTATCTTGATATTTTCTTTTAAAACTAGACTATTCTGAATGAATTTAAATTTGAACCACGTGCATATAGTTATTTGAAAGTTATTTTGAAAATTGTAATATTTCCTAGAAGATGTCTTAAGTGCATGTTGTCATACTGTTTATAGCTATATGCAGCACTGTACAAGTATTATTTCAAGGATTAACAATTTTATCTAGCTTTTCTTAAATTATATGAACTTATACAACATGCTTAGTTCTGAATGTTTTTATTTACCAATCCTTAACCACTAGTTTTGTTGGGAAATAGTTATTGAATGTACCACGTCCAATCGCTTTTCACAATTATGTACCAACTGAACTGTTACTACAGAAAATCTTTGAATTAAGATATAAGCATGTATCGATTATATCGAAGATTCAAGCTTTTGGTCATGCCCACAAAAAGAATACAAAAATTTTGAAATGTGCAATCGGGTATAATTCCAGTATATGTGTACATGTTTAGTATAAACCTAAAAGGGAATAATCGTAAATCGATATTATTTAGATACCTACACGTGTCACCTCTTTTTCATAACATTATTTTCAAATTCAAAGAAACAATTGTCTTTACTTGAAAACATGAGTGAAAAATTAAGATTGGTGATAATTAGTTTTAGATGATTTAACGCTTAACATACACATTATTCACATAGTGGTGTTTGCTCTAATATTTCCTAAATAATAACTTTGAGAAGTTCTACATATGCTTAACAGTTTCGTTACTAGCTTATCTGAGCGTTGAGAAAGGGTGATATGATATTATACGTTGCTAACACAATCAAATTAATTTAACAAACGATGACATCATAAAACAGTTCGCTCGAGCTTCCAATCTTATCAAAATCTCGATCTTCTCGTACCTCATGTGTAGCGTTTTTGAGTCGGTGGTTTTTTTCAGATTGCATTGACTTCCACCGTTAACTAATTCGAGTATTTTTTTACTGGGGACCATATGCCGCTTTTCATGGAATCGCACTTTTTTCATTCAATATGATATGTGCACCACCACATGAATTCATCTGCGGATGTCTCTAATTATTTTCACTACAATACATATAACATGTGTAGATGTAGAGTTCTGCTTAACCCGGAGCTAGAGGCCGTGGATGGTAACTTGCATTTCCATTACCGGCCATGAACAGGCTTTATCAAACTGAGCATGCAACAATTTCGTTATTTCGTGTTGGTTTTCCACTTTTTCTACTTCCATATCCATATACTAGTATTATTATCTGGCATTGTTATTAGTTAAGAAATACATCATCTTTAGTTTTTACTAAATATATTTTAGACGAGATCGACTGCTTACTCAACAGATCGAACAATTTCATTTTATTTGTATTTCATTTGATTATGAAGTTTGTCAAGGGTTTCTTAAACAAGAGTAAATATCAAATAGGACAGGCCAATGTAGATAAAAGTTGTTGCCGACAAGGCAATCCTTAGCAAACACAGTGGTAAGGAAAAGCAGGATAAATAAAACACAACAATGCTCGTTTATGTTTACAGTCAATCTCCTCATCTCATCTAGAGCAAGAACCTCTTCTCAGTGATGTTCGCCCGAAAGGTTGAATAGAACAAAATATAAAGTGCGCTTACTTGATTCTTTACTTTTTATCTGTGTCGACCTGAGGTCATTCATCAGCTGAAGTTCTTCTTCAGTCTCTGAAACATTTATAAATTATACTGTTCAACATTTATCAGTAATATTAGACGAATTCTAATGCTAAACACGATCACCTGTCCTCAAAATATTGCAGTCAGAAAGAAGACACTTCGCATATAGCTTGTGAAACATTTGACAGTAGAAGAATAAAATGGGTACAAAAATACTTGATTAATACATACTTTTTAACTTTTCCTCTAGCAGCTGTACTTTAGTGTGATTCTGAAAATGATAGTTCCAATATTTTATATCAAATAAATTATCATAAGCCAGTACTGATCTTCAGTTTTTTTGCTTTTTTCAACATATCTACAAATTCGATACATTATTTAAAAAAGATTTACAGTTTAAAGTGGTGAGAAAAGAGTTTAAAGTATTTAGATTTTTTTTACGGTGAGCATCTGAATTTTTAAAATGATTAAGTCAAATAAAGCGGTATATGATCTAACATGTTTTTAATTTTTCTAACTATTTATCGAAGCTAGCATAAAAGAAAATAAATATTATTTAAATATATTATCATGGCTCTTATCTAAAATATAATTTAATGAAGCCTTATTTTCTATGCCTACCTGTTCCATTGCATTTTGAACATTATTCGCTAATTCACTCATGGCATGCTCACGCAAGTCGCTTATCTGCCTTTGAAGATCTTCGGAAATGTGAACTTCGATCTGTTTGTCCCTTAACTGTTTAAAAAATATAGAAACATAGTTCATTATTTAAACATTTTAAAACATTCCCCCATATATGATACAAAAACTCGCAGAGAGCATACTGATGCATATTGTATATTGAAAACGGAAACATATCGACTAAATTTCATATTTTGTCACGGTCCTATGTCTAACCCCTCAAGCCGCACTTGGAATTAAATGAAGTCAGAGTTTACATGTACAATATTCCAAGATGTCAAAACATAAATCAAAGCCCTGAAAAGACTGATAGCCAGTGCTTAGTGAATGATATTTCAACGGATACACCTGATGAATCAACATTTCATTTTGCATAGACATGATTTGAACAATGTTGGTAGAGGTCCACTAGACAAAGCTAGAGGCTAAATATATAAACTCTATGCATTGTGGTTCAAGACAAGTAGATTTTTAAAGACTCTTTGTAAAACTACATGTGCCCCAGGATGATGTCAGTTTTAACCCTTACCCTAACCCAAAACCCTAAACCCTAACCCTAGAGCAGAGTGATTTCGAATATTTCGAATGTGAATATAAAGTTCATAATTATTCTAGAAGCCGTTGCTGCTTGTTTATTTTTTGTTTAAAACAATAGTCTTCAGTTGCCCACTCACTGGTCACATAGAAAACGTAGGAAAATTCAAACGACTCGAGGTTGAAACTTGGTAACTGATTTGGAGATATAGCCAGTTGCTAAAACACTGGCTAAAATAGGGTCATCTGTATCAGTATTGGTTTGTACAAGATGTAGTAATCATTCAAGTTATATATTTTTTTCATTTAGATTTTGTATATTCTTTACTTTGAGACCAACTTTGTGAAAGTATAGTTTAAAATTCGCGCATGTACGATTTGATAAACAGAAACAAATTTGCTCACAGGTGACCGCACAGCCTTAGACAATGACCGATTGGGAATCTTGAGTCTCCCTCCATCATCAAAAGTTAGAAAAGTCGCCATTTGACTTATATTGTGCCGATTTGTCTTAAAGTGGATATCTTGGAAGATCCCTTAGAGGCATACAAGAACAGCAGAAAATTATTTATTAAGAAATGATTATAGAATATATTTTCTACGAAATAACTGCAAAATCATGCAGAAAGGGAATTTCAAATAACAAAGTTAAAGAGTGCCGCTGCAAATAATTATAAAGTGAACTATACAGATAAGTAATCACCTTTCGGCTAGCAACTACAATAACCGATTTGATATCCAACTTAATAATATCTTATTGTAACTATCATGCTCTTTCAAATTCATGCTAAATGTATAAACAGATCAAATAATTTACTATCTTTAATACATTTAATTTGATACAGAATTGTTACAACAGCTCTTTTCGTAAAGCGTGTCTTGCCTACATAATATTTGGGTGATTCAAGAAATAATAAGTTCTCAATGAGTAACCTGTGTTTTGAGTTCGTATGAGTAAAAATATATATCACAAAGGAACATGTTTTTTCGATTCTAACACGACATACTAGTATTAACAGTGTTTGAAAAAACAAAGGTAATTACTTTTTACGACATTGCTACGCACCTGGATCGGATGACGTCATTGCACGTGCGTGGGTTAATTCAGAATAACCCGAAATAGATTTTGCCTCTACATGTATGTAGGTTGTTTGCTGGTCGTGTTAGAATTGAACATACATATATCTGCTGATTAGCAAACACAATTTGGTTTGATTCATAATAGTCTTTCAGTAATTAAAACGAACAATTCGTATATATTTCAAAACTGAGAGCCGTATAATTAATGCACGGTTAGTAAGGTGTTTGTACCTTTCTAACATGTTTGTACTTAAAATCCGTTATACATACACATACGAAATAAAAAGCCCAGAGAAGCTGATACACTTATCTGCCTGCAGATGATGCCATTCTTTTACGGATTAGTTACGTCACTTGTAGACGATGAAGTGTTTAATTTTTTGCTTTCACCGGAAGTCGGACGATAATGCGATACGATATTACGAAACTGTCACGTAATTGAGCGTCACTTCGCATTGCAGAGTGTCAGTCAACGTTGTCGATTGTCGTTCGATTGGTTATAGACTTAGACACGACACACGACAATGAGAAAATGTCACTTCGCATTATCGCGTTGTTGAGCGTCCAGTTGCAATGCCATGCATCGTGACAAAACGGTGTGATTTGTTATATCGTGCTACTGACACGCGACAAGACAATAAGACATCGCGATATTATCCCCTCACATTGTCGCCCGTCGTTTAGCATTGTCGAACTATAATTTTAAGATACCATACAATACAATGCTAGGAGCTTGATATTCTGTTTATCTATTCACCTAATTATGCTGATCATTTGGAGATGTATAGATTATAACGATTATAAATGGTTCAAACTATTTGTGCTAGAGGCCGTAGTACTGTTCTAGAAGGTGTCGGTATCAACAAATAAAATGTTTACTATCAAACTTTATAAGCAGATAAACAAAAGTTTACGTCATAGGGTGGGAGTAAATTTCGCATACTTTAATTCGTCCACCACCTCGGATTTATAAAGAACACTGTGTATGGGATACATTTTTGCCAGAATGTTACAAAGCTTTTCCAATCCAACTCAGTGTCTTGCTTTATTTACACAATCACATGGGGTTTGTTAAACTTATATTGGATGTAAACCTTCTATACGAAAGAATCATTATATAGGTCAAGTTTCTGTCAAAAATACTAATAGATAAACTTACCTTATTCAAGGTGTTAATTGCTTCTTGAACATCTCGTTGGTTGGACAATGGACTTCTTTCATTAATGTCTCTGATCTCAAGTGTTTTAATAAACAAGTCTATATAATCATGGAGTTGACCTTCAGACAGCTCATAGTTTGCATTGTGAAGAATATCATTACGTGCTTCCCTCGCCTACAATAGTATAAGTTGCAGTCAGATGAATGTCTTTCTAATTGACTTTTGTAATCATTTATATATCAGAATCAAAACCATATAATATGTCTTTACTATTGATATATATATATATATTTTACATTATTTTGCCCTTGTAGAGCAAAATATACACTTTTTGGATACAGTGGAAAATAGTGTTGAATTGATATACGTGGGATCAATATGAATTAAACCGACTCCCCGAGCTGAAATTATTATGCAAATAGTTTACATTGTTACAAATATTTGTACACATTTGCACATTTTCAAAAGGAGTGCTGTGTGGGTAGTTTAGCTCTTTGAATGAAGTTTTTCATGTTTGAGGGTTGTCCATCTGCGGATGACTCTAAATTGCTTTTTGTACTTTTAACATGTGTAAATGTTGAGTTTTGCATTGAGTAGCATGCATTTCCACTACCGTCCATGAACAGGCTCAATCAAACCGAGCCTGCAACATTTTCGTTTCTGTCGGGTTGAGTGACTTGTGAAGTTTCCGCTTTTTCTATTTCATGATATTATATCTATATTCAATAAATCTATAAAAAGATCCACTAAAAGTGTTAGCAAAAGTAAAAATAAAGACAATTTAGAGAGTCTGTTTATGCAAAGTAATTATAAAGGCATAAACTCTCTTCTGGAACATTACTGTCCACAGACTGAATGGAACACATGAACCCTAATGATCTGAAAAATAACAACATTTGATCAAAGTGCGGGACGTTGCATTTGAAGGGCGTTGTAGGGATTGGTAAATACATCATTAAAGCTCTGCCCCCGTCCTACCTTTTAACCTTTATTTGTCACTGAAAAGGCATGAAAATCCTGACTATGAACGTGACGCAGGGCTTTAAGAAGATATTTTAGAAGCACAGAAAGCAACCAAGTAAACATAAAAAGCATATTCGGTTTGACTGTGTTACATTCATTTAAGATGTAATGAAAAGTGCAAGAATGTAATGTCACGTCATGTCCTGATTCAATTAAGAAACCATGGTAACATTTCAAATTATAGAACAATAGAGTTAGTAAGGTAATACATTAACCTGTTTAAATAAATCTGTT